>NC_084734.1:36605153-36760153 GCF_033978785.1 Entelurus aequoreus
GCTTTTTCGTATTGGCTTCAATGTGGAAGGCATACCCGTGTTCGCCGGTCTACGTCACGCGCATACGTCATCCTCAGAGGCGTTTCGAACCGGAAATTTAGCGGCAAATTTAAAATGTCACTTTATAAGTTAACCCGGCCGTATTGGCATGTGTTATAATTTTAAGATTTCATCATTGATATATAAACTATCAGACTGCGTGGTCGGTAGTAGTGGGTTTCAGTAGGCCTTTAAGACTGTCTGTCTGCCCACTGAAGCTCAAGAGAGGATGGGTGATGCAACGGGACAATGACGCAAAGCATAAAAGTAAATCAACAACAGAATGGCTTAAACAGAACAAAATACACCTTCTGGAGTGGCCCAGTCAGAGTCCTGACCTCAATTGAGTTGCTGTGACATGACCTCAAGAGAGCAATTCACATCAGACATCCCTAGCATATTGCTGAACTGAAACAGTTGTATAAATAGTAATGCTACTTTCTCTATATTACTAATATGCATTTATTAATTATACACAGTATTAATTGTGTGTGTATATGAGTAAAATTGCGCCCAAATCACAACTTGTGCCGAGCAATCTGCTACCAGGCAATTTCATTTTACATTTTATTATAAGGCATTATGTTGATTTATTATTTTCATTTGGACTCTGTGTGGTTTAGTACTGTGTCATTGGATATACTGCGTTTGTAGTTATATTTGTGGTAAAGTACAGTTGTCTTTGGATGTAGCCTATCTAACTGGTTGCTGATTCACTTTTATTTATTTCATATAAAATCACTACATAGTGTCCGCCCTGAGATCCGTAGGTGGTGAATTCAAACCGTGTCATACCAAAGACTTTAAAAATGGGACCCATTACCTCCCTGCTTGACACTCGGCATCAAGGGTTGGAATTGGGGATTAAATCACCGAAAATGATTCCCGGGCGCAGCCACCGCTGCTGCTCACTGTTCCCCTCACCTCCCAGGGGGTGATCAAGGGTGATTGGTCAAATGCAAAGATAATTTCACCACACCTAGTGTGTGTGTGATAATCATTGGTACTTTAACTTTAAATATGAGTACAAAATGTACTTTCATAAAACCAAAAAAAGGAACTATTTGGACAGGGACATGCAATAGAGTCAAATAATAATTGAATTTAAGCACTTTAATAACGCAGAGGGAACCCTACAAGTGTTACGTGTGGTGGTGGTGGGCTCCTTACCGGGTTGACGTCGTCCTCGTAGCTGGTGACCTGCTTATAGTGGGGCGAACCGGAGAGAGCCCTCCAGGCGGTGAGGCCGCAACAAGAGGCCTTGGACGTACTGTCATCACCTAACTCGCAGCCCCCCACCAGCAGCAGACTAAAACATAACAAAAAATATACAGATTATTTTTAATATAGTTTTTTTTTTTGTAGTCTTTTTATTCTTATATGTAGTAAAACACTTCTTTTAGGACATATGATATAAGATTCTGTTTGTGAAGAACCCAGGGCACTGCTTGGCTCAACACTGCCCCCTGGTGGAGCCTCACATATTGTACAGTGAGCAGCCCCTTTGGGACGCTTATTAATTAAGTTGACTGATGTTAAGAATAGCGTCTCACATATTTGTTCTGCGTAGTTACACTAGAGCGTATGCACTCCAAGTGATGCACAACATCTGCACATGCAAACGTATCGACTCCATCTGTAAACTAGGGCGACGACACATCTGCAGTCACCTCAGATTATTCTGGCCCAGCCCATCTGTGAAGTGGCAACACGGCTGACGCTCGGGTTCTGGCTCGCACCTGAACATGTCCCATTTGTCGTCGTTAGCGTGGAGCTGCTAAGACCACTTGTTGTCGGAGTTCACCGATGACCCACTTTTTACACGGCGCTTCATTAATGTTTAATACGGTCTGTCAGATAGCGAAAGCTTGACAGGAGCTGTCAGCAGCCATTACGCTGCCAAAAGCAAGTTTCACCTGCCAAAGTCAATCTAGTTTCTTGCAGACTGGGAGAACCGGGACGTTTAGGTCACGGATTAGAGCTAGACATGATTGGATGAAAGCCTAGAGTCAAGGGAATAGGTTTTTTTTCCCCAGACTGGCCACCGGCATTGCATTTGTTTTTATAAAAACATGCTTAAATTCCAAATTGTACCACTTCAGGGCAATTAGATTTTAGAGGTTCTACTGTAAGTCCTTCAAAAGTCATCTTCAGCAAGGATTTATCAAAGAGATGTGATTTAAAAATGATTGATAAAGGACGTCTAACCATAATTGTGTGCAAAAATTATGAAATAATCTAATCTTCACCTGTGATGAATGAATGGATGGATGAATTGAATGCTTACCGGTGTCCCGGGTGGTAGATGGCCGAGGTAATGCCATGAGCATAGAGAGACGAGAAGCTGAACGTGTGGTTCTCTTGATAGTTCTGATTGGTCCCCACGCTGTGTGGAGGAGAAAGAGGAGAGAGGTCACCTTCAAAATATCTATGGTGTGAGCTGATTTTAAAGACAATCAATGTGCATTTAATATTTCAATGTAACGTAGCGTCGAGGGGAGATTCCACCAGAGTACACAGCATGCCTTGCAGGCATAACAGTTAAACATGTTTTTAATCAATTAATCAATCAATGTTTATTTATATAGCCCTAAATCACAAGTGTCTCAAAGGGCTGCACAAGCCACAACGACATCCTCGGTACAGAGCCCACATACGGGCAAGGAAAAACTCACCCCAGTGGGACGTCGGTGAATGACTATGAGAAACCTTGGAGAGGACCGCATATGTGGGTAACCCCCCCCCTCTAGAGGAGACCGAAAGCAATGGATGTCGAGTGGGTCTGACATAATATTGTGAAATTGTGAAAGTCCAGTCCACAGTGGATCCAACACATCAGCGAGAGTCCAGTCCATAGAGTCCAGTTTTGTTAACGCTTAGTTGTTGTTAGCCATATACAGTAGAACGGTAGTTTGTTGTTGTTGTGTGTTAATTTATCTGTTACATGTTGTGCTGTTTATTTTGTGCTCTTTGATGACCATCTGTCTGTTTGTCAAACTACTTGATAGCTATTGCTTGCAAATGGAAGAGCACCTTTCTTTAGCAAGCTGGTGGGCCTTTCACGATGCCCAGTAATTATGTCCTTTAGTGTTCGAAGTTCTAACTACAAGCCACTCAGACGGCCCATACATAATGTGTTAGGGCACCGGTGTCAAACTCAAGGCCCGGGGGCCAGATCTGGCCCGCCACATTATTTTATGTGGTCCACGAAAGCCTGGAAATAATATGCGTTGATAAAATGCTTAATCTTTTCTTACTAAAAATAATTGTTCTTTCCCTTTTGACATTAAAAATCATGTACTGCATGCAATTGCATATCTTTTAAAATTCTATATTATCAGAATTAAAATTTTATATTATCATCCATCCATCCATTTTTCTACCGCTTATTCCCTTCGGGGTCGCGGGGGGCGCTGGAGCCTATCTCAGCTACAATCGGGCGGAAGGCGGGGTACACCCTGGACAAGTCGCCACCTCATCGCAGGGCCATTATATTATTATTTATTCCAAAAATATTTTTTGTTAAAATAAAGATAAATACTGTACTTAAATACATCTGCTTGACTTATGATTTCAAAACAAATTATCTATCAAATTGAAGACTGTAAAATTTACCATAGATTTTACGGTTAAATTCTGCCGACTGAGTTTTTTATCATAAAATCAACTTTGTTTTTTTTTCATATACAGTAAGACACTAAAACGTTAAAAAACAAACAAAAAAAACATTAAGACAACAAGATTTTACGGTAAAAAAAAACTGGCAGCTCTGTTGCTTGAATTTTAACGCTAAAACAGTGGTATTGTTTTCCCATTCCATTCATTAAATTGTTTATATGCTGTAAAAAACCCACTGCTTTTACTGTAAAAATCTGGTGACTGAGCTGCCAGTTTTTAAAGTAAAATTAAAATATTTGTCTTTTAGAGCTTATGTAAAAAAAATATATTGTTAATGTATTATAGATAGATAGATAGATAGATAGTACTTTATTGATTCCTTCAGGAGAGTTCCCTCAGGAAAATTAATATACATGTATATTTGTATTATTAATCATTGTTAAACGCGGCCCTCTGAAGGCAACCATAACTGCGACGTGGCCCTCAATGAAAACGAGTTTGACACCCCTTTGTTAGGGGGAACTGCAGTTTTTGGGGAATTTTGCCCATCATCCACAATTCCTATGTGAGACAATAACACATGTATTTATCTTTTCTTTAAGTTGTAAATGTTGAAAAACTGTTAGTACGAGAGTGCTTACAATGCATGCGTTTGGGATTAATCTACACCGCCTATAAAGCCCTCTAAAAAACATCCAAAAACTGACCACAACGCTCCATTTAGATGCAGTTATCTGCAAACTAACCAAGTTATAGCAACATTGTTATTATAAGAGCTAAGACAGAGGAACTACTTTTATGGCATCGTGACATAGATACAGCATTGCTCATACTGCTCCTCCGATCACTAGCAAGTAGTAGCTACTAAGTAGCAGCTTAAGCGGCTAGTAACGTTGGTTGCAACCCACCATAAAATTAAGATGAAGAAGCTTGAGCTTGAAATTGGAAACAGTTGATGCTACATTATAAATAAGGCATCTCATCTGTATAGTGGAAGGTTTTTGCACCAAGCCAGGAAGTTGGTCAATTTTGAAAATCCACACACTACCAAATGGAACACAGCATTACACCATCGCAATATTGCTAGGATTTGTTTTTTTATCTGAGGAGTGAGGATTATTCTGAATTTAGTCTTGTGCTGAAAGATAAAACCTTCTATCAGTCTGCATCACAGTGAGAGCGGACATTGTAAGTCACTGTTTTATGTTCTTATTTGAAACATTTAGCAACGAACACTATCATTACTACAGTATGCCCTCTGTGAAATCAATGCATCCAGGAAAGAAGTTTAGGTAATGCTTCTAATGAGCAAAATACTGTAATTATTACATGTTACCATGAATATGCCTGTTACTAAATTACATACATACTTACACCATGTTTATAAAATGCTGTTGGAGGTTTTTATAAGGTTTTTAGAGGGCTTTATAGGCGAATTATATTGCACCTCCATTACCTGCATTGTTAGCTGCCTCTTATAAGTAGTTTTTTCCATATTTAGAATGTGCAGAAAAGGGAAATATGTGCGTTGTTGTCTCACATAAGGATTGTGAATGATGTGCAAAAATCTGGATGTTGCAGTCGTCATTGCTCACTACTACACAAGAAGGTAAATAGCTAGTCAAAGACGGCTGCGGTTGGTCCCTCAGGAGATACTGCCCCTTAGTGTTTTGGAAGAGAGTTGCAACCGAAATCACAGCGAAAATGAATGCGCCAAATGTTTGTGGCGGTCTAAATGTATCTATCACGGCCACAAATAAATTAATGTATGGGAAACCCTGCAAAAATGGCTCAGAAACAACATCTTGCAGGGGTTTAGACAATGTGAACTGGATTTTTTTCGCAGCAAAAGAACATGTCATGCAATCTGTCTGGGTTATCTTTATCTTGTTTTGGGCTCTGTACCGAGGATGTCGTTGTGGCTTGTACAGCCCTTTGAGACACTTGTGATTTAGGGCTATATAAATAAACATTGATTGATTGATTGATTGATTGTTGGCTTGTAATGAGGGGATAAAGAGAGATACAGACAGGTGGAGAGGGAAAAAAAGAAGACAATAAATGTGGCTGATGCGAGAAAACGGTGACTGAGTTTAAGCTACAATTATTGGCATGCAGTTCGAGGAGGAGGTGGGGAAGGAGAAGAAGAAGAAATAAGCTCCATGCTGTAAAAGCAATCATTTAAAGAAAATGAGCCTCACACTTTCTGAGTGAATCTACACATCTCTCCCACATGTCCCTGGTAATTTCTGATTTACCAGACGCCGTCGGAGCAGGGTCCTAATATAAGATGAAAATGTTCCTCACAATGTGTAGAAGTGCCAGTGCACCACTTCTTTGGTGTTGCAGCAGATTTACATCTACTCTCTCCACTAATGGTTTAATCAAAAATGCTAAATGAAAAAGGCAAGGCCTGCACTCATTCCATCACACGCACGCGTTGGCTTTCCTTCAGTCTACAGCAGGGGTGGGCAATTAATTTTTACCGGGGGCCGCATGAGCAACCCGAGCACTGCTGGAGGGCCACACCGACAATATTTCCATTAAATTTTGCACAAATTATTTTTGATATACCGTAAGATAGATAGATAATAATAATAATAATAATAATAATAATAATATTTTCATTTAACCTAACTTATCTTTATACAAAAGCAGATGGCTTTTGATGGTTTTATTTTTAACACTTTCTTACACAACACTTCCTGATGTATATTACAATACAAAAATTTAAATTTCTGTCACTTCATCCTGCATCCTCTTTGTTGTGAACGTAGCACGTCTGTAAGGTGATTGGCGAAGAAGGAGGAAGCGTTGCTGTTACGGAAATGAGGAGTGAGGATTGGTTTTCCTTTTGGAAAGAACGAGATAAGTTGAGCTGTGTTAGTATAGCATGCTCAATAAAAGTTTAAAAAGAGCGTCAGACTTGGTGTGCACTTCTTCTGGACGCTACAATTGATGTCACAAGTGGGATGAAATGCCTCCCAGTTCGCCTTGCCATCAAACCTGGGAGTCTTCATTGAGGGCGGAATTCCCCCCGTGGCAAGCAGCGTGGCTGCACCTGTAAACGCTGTCTCTCTCTCTCTCTCTGTCTCTCTCTCTCTCTGTCTCTCTCTCTCTTTGCGGCGAGCTCCTCACGTGGCACGTACCTCCCGATGACGTAGTACACAAGCAGTGCAGTATGCGCAAAGTTTTACTTCTGACACCAATTGTAGCGTCCAGAAGAAGTGCACAGCAAGTCTGACGCAATTTTTAAACTTGTATTGAGCAAGCTATACTAACACAGCTCAACATATCTCGTTCCTTCCACACGCACGTCTCCTCACTTCTCATTTACACAACTCAAGAAGACAACATCTACTTCAGCAGGTCGTTACACTATATTCTTTAAACACAGCAACATGTGTACCACAAATAAGCACACGGCTTTACCTTTACTTGGCAGTCCATGTCTTTTTTAAAACACGCCATTCGTCATCAACTTTTCTCTTTTTAGCGTCTCGGGGATAACCGGGCATCACTTGTCGCTGTGCGCCTTCCCTCACAGGACATACGCACATATAACACTTTTCAAAATAAAAGCAGCACAGTTGTATTGCACGCACGACAAAGATGTTTTTTTAAATGTATTTTGTATTTGTGATTGCCGCTGCGCGCACGAGCATACGTCCAAACGGAAGTAATACAAATAACGCTTTTCAAAACAAAAGCAGCACCGTTGTATTGCACACTCGAAATAGATACTTTTTAAAATTTCTCACGCGGGCCGGACAGGGACGTACAAAGGGCCGGATGCGGCCCGCGGGCCGCAGAATGCCCAGGTCTGGTCTACAGTAATATTCTGAATGTGCGTTTCATTAAAATGGATGGCTGTATTTGATATTAATAGGCACAGGGTCCATCCTTGCATTTAGATTATGAGAAATGATAACATTTTAGCACATCGACTATTGTGCTACTTTAAAATTTCCAATCAACACTTCTGTTTAATTAACCACAATCTCCAATGGTTGCAGGATGGTCTACAAAAGCAATGGTCTCCAATTAGTGAGGGGTGTCCACTGTAGTTTTTATCAATTAATGAATATATACAATAGAAAAAAAATATATAAGAATAAAATAAAGTAAAATTAATAAATTATAAATACATGTTGGTGTGAATTGATTATCATACAGACAAACATTGAAGTGAAGTGAAATGAAGTGAATTATATTTATATAGCGCTTTTCTCTAGTGACTCAAAGCGCTTTTACATAGTGAAACCCAATATCTAAGTTACATTTAAACCAGTGTGGGTGGCACTGGGAGCAGGTGGGTAAAGTGTCTTGCCCAAGGACACAATGGCAGTGACTAGGATGGCGGAAGCGGGGATCGAACCTGGAACCCTCAAGTTGCTGGCACGGCCACTCTGCCAACAGAGTTATACCGCCCCATTGCTTGTTTGCAAGTTTGTAAGAATCCCGCGCATTGGTTGGTTAAAGTTTATTTCAAACATGTATACAATTTCCCTATGATACATCACATAGTTTAATTTTTAATTACTTGTCCAAAAAGAAGTAGGAAGAAGCAGAGCTTATTTAATCCTACCCGTTTTCTACTTCATTTCCAGTGAGAACAAATATATTCACTTCCCGTTCTTAATTTGTACACAATTCAATTCATCCATCCATCTTCAACCACTTATCCGGAACCGGGTCGCGGGGGAAACAGCTCCAGCAGAGACCCCCACACTTCCCTCTCCAGAGCAACATTAGCAACTTCCTCCTGGGGAATCCTGAAGCGTTCCCAGGCCAGAGAGGAGATGTAATCCCCCCATCTGGTCCTTGGCCTGCCATGGAGTCTCCTCCCAGTGGGACGTGCAGCGAGGACCTCCCTAGGGAGACGCTCGTGAGGCATCCGCACGAGATGCCCGAACCACCTAAGCTGGCTCCTTTCCAAGCGAAGGAGCAGCGGCTCTACTCCGAGTCTCTCTCGGGTGACTGAACTTCTCTCCGTATCTCTAAGGGAGATGCCAGCCACCCTTCTGAGGAAACTCATTTTGGCCGCTTGTATCCGCAATCTTGTTTTTTTGGTCATGACCCACACTTCATGACCATAGGTGAGAGTAGGAATGTAGATAGCTCGGTAGACCGAGAGATTTGCCTTCTGACTCAGCTCTAGTTTCGTCACAACAGTGCGGCAGAGAGACTGCAATACTGCCCCAGCTGCTCCGATTCTCCGGCTGATTTCCTTCTCCATCTTTCCCTCACTCGTAAACAAGACCCCGAGATACTTAAACTCCTCCACCTGGGACAGAGTCTCGTCCTCTACCTGGACTGGAAAAACCATCGGTTTCCTGCTGAGAACCATGGCCTCAGAATTGGAGATGCTGATCCTCATTCCAGCCGCTGAACACTCGGCTGCGAACCGATCCAGTGAGAGCTGAAGGTCACGAACCAAAGGTGCCATCAGGACCACATCATCTGCAAACAGCAGTGACGCAACCTTTAGCACCCCGAGACGTATACCCTCTCCGCCATAGTCACGACTCTGCCTAGAAATCCTGTCCATGAAA
The DNA here is from genome assembly GCF_033978785.1 of Entelurus aequoreus. NCBI lineage: Eukaryota > Metazoa > Chordata > Actinopteri > Syngnathiformes > Syngnathidae > Entelurus > Entelurus aequoreus. Next base: position 36,614,366 of record NC_084734.1, read on the forward strand.
ATCACAAACAGGATAGGTGACAGAGCGCAGCCCTGGCGGAGACCAACCCCCACGGGAAACGGATCCGACTTACATCCAAGCACCCGGACACAACTCTCGCTTTGGTTGTACAGAGATTTTTTTCTTTTCTTCATCATTGATGTCTGCTTACTGCAGACTTTTTGAGAGCCAACAAACAAAATAAAACATCACTTACTGTACAGTGTCTGCTGTCATTAGGATGCCGACTGATGGGAAGTTTATATATTCCCATTTAGATAAAAAATTAGTCATAATCCTCGCAAAGAAAAGGAGTAGGGGGCGAGGGGAACAAGTGCTTTTCGTGTCGTTCTCGCCAGTTTCAGATCCAAATGGCTTTTTTGTTTTTGGACGCTACAATACATGATATTACTTTATTTTGTTAGGTGTGGTGGCTAATATGAAGTCGTACATTAAGAAGAAACCTTAAATGTAGTTCAACTGGATGTATAGCGAAGCGCTTTTATTTTGAAGCCGGAAAAGTGTGGGATTGTTTTGAGAAAGTGTCTTGACATGAAATGCACTTTTTTCAAGCCTTCATATAGTTGACAATTCCCTATGTGGCTATATGAGAGGGACTAAAATTGTTGCTTACCTGACCAGGTAGCTCTTGAGCCCGCCTCCGTACGTGATGACGAGCAGTTCGGCCGACCACTGAGCGCCGCCCGTGTACTCGAGAAAAATGAGGCCCGCTACAGCGCAACTGAAATCTCCGGGATAACTCAGTGCCTGGAAAAAAAACAAGATGAGATGAGAAAATTAGATGGGAACGTTACAGACACAACCAAACAGTCAGTCAGCAGACACTTCATTAGGTACACCTCCATAGGTATAAAGAGAGGAAGAGGAAAAGTAGAGAAAATAACAGCCTTTTTCAGGACCAGTTCTCATTTTTGTTCAATTCCTTTTCATTCCTACAGCAGGGAGGGTACAGACAGAGGAAAGAAAGAATGAAAGCACAGAAATGGTGGAGTTACAATACAATGTGGCACAAAGGGGACATTAAAGTGTTGGAAGAGAGATGACTCAAAGATAGAGGGGGGGAAAAAGAGGATCTTTGGAGGCTTGAAGGAGTATCAAGTATGTGACACATTAAAAATGGAGGAAAAAGGAATAGGAAAAGAGAGGGGGGATGAAGGACACCAGGCAATGGAAAATGGGGTTGGGGGTTGGGGTTCAGACAAAAGAAAGCTGGAAGTGATGAGAGAACCTGACCTAACTGACAGTGTGTTCTCGTGAAGTTACAAATATATATATATTTTTTTTTTGAAAGGATAAGAAACTGAATTGTATTTATTTGGAGTCTGTGGTGTCTACAATGGAAATCAAAACACTAAGCTTTTCCAATCACTTACAGCCAAAAATAAGACTATTAATGAGCCGATTTGAGATGCAACAAACTGAGTAATTCCCACAGAAACGTGGTGCATGATAACAACAGATGAAAAGCAAGGAAAAAACAAAGGTAAATACATAGAAATAGCAACAAATATACCCCAGAGTGGCGTGGAGCAGCATCAAAGTAATCAGACCGGATACTTAGTAAGTAATGCAGGTACAAAAATATAACATATTAAACAGACAGCAGTAGACGACCACAACGTATCTTATTATTTTACTAAATACTGTATGTATACTCTATTCATTTAAAAGGCCAAGTCTCCTACAGTGGCAAGGTGCAAGGTCAACAAAAGCAAATAACTGTCAGTCTCTAATTAGGTAAAAAAAAAAAAAAAAAAAACATTGGCAACAAAATCTATGGCTGTAGGCAACCAACTTGTATAGTTTTTTTTTTTAATTGACGTATCATGAGTGGCCGTCAGCTTTACCTACCTCTGCATGTTGCTACTCAGGTGTAAACTGTTGTTGATCAACTCATCAGCGCCTATAATGCTGGCTAAACAGTTTGCTCTCGTTACTGCTATCACAACATTGGTTCTGTTGCAGCTGTGTAGGTTTATTTTATGTGATGTGTCATAAATGTGTTCCAACCAAACAATTACCGGCTGGATGACAAACAGCTCGCTGCCCACAAGGTCAAAGAGGCGCACTGTGCCCGTGCTGTCTGCAAACGCTAGCAGGGCACAGTCGTGGCTCCATGCCACCCGCCGCCATTGGGGGTTGGGATCCTTTGGAACTGTAGAACAAAACAAAACAAACAAAAAAATACATTTGTAATACTTACACGCGTGTTTAATTAAAATCATCAATTTGTCTCTTAGAATGGAACCTCCATTTGCAAAATGTTGGATTTACAAACCACAGACCGAATAAAGTCATGCTCTGGTGTACGAACCTTGTCTCCGTTTACAAACATCCACCCATTATGTGCCTCGCAACGGAGACATTTTATTCCTGTTTGCAAAGCGGTTGTGGGCGGACTGATCGATTTCCGGTGCTCTTTCAGTCAGCAGATCACAGTGCTGCAATTAACAGTAGTTAAAGTGCTACTTTGTGTGCCTTTTAAGTTTTTTGTTTTTTTTAGCCTTTTTACAATGTTTTTCTAGTTTTGCTAGCTCAAAATGAGTCCAAAGAAAGCAATGGACAAGCGATGTGTGGTTTGAAACATTCTGAAAGTATCCACAGCGTTGTCAATACTGCCTTCCTCCCCTGCCTCTCACTATCGCTGCACGCAAAAAAGATTACGTTCATAAATTGAGGTTCCACAGTATACTAATTTGAAAGCAATCAGATGTATAGTACTTTTTTTTTTTTACATTTGCTGATGCAACTATGTGACACTATACCTAATTTATTACATGTTGATTTTATCCTTTGTTGTTTTATCATATTTTATTTATTTTATCTGTCATTTTCTTTGAATTATTTTATCTGTAAACTATAAAGTGTCCTTTGGTTTTTTGAAAGGCATTTATAATTTAAATGTATTATTATTATAATTATTAAACATTAAAGAAAACAAAAAGAAAACAACTACAAAAACATTTTTTATTAACTTTAGTTGTTTTTAGTCAGTAACAAAAAAATATATAAATTGTATCAATGTGCCTGAAATTTAAAAAAATTATCCATCCCATCCATCCATCTTCTTCTGCTTATCAGAGGTGGGGTCGCGGGGGCAGCAGCCTAAGCAGGGAAGCCCAGACTTCCCTCTACCCAGCCACTTCGTCCAGCTCTTCCCGGGTGTTCCCGAGGCGTTCCCAGGCCAGCCGGGAGACATAGTCTTCCCAACGTGTCCTGTGTCTTCCCCTTGGCCTCCTACCGGTCGGACGTGCCCTAAACACCTCCCTAGGGAGGCGTTCGGGTGGCATCCTGACCAGATGCCCGAACCACCTCATCTGGCTCCTCTCGATGTGGAGGAGCAACTGCTTTACTTTGAGCTCCCCCCGGATGGTAGAGCTTCTCACCCTATCTCTAATGCCTGGTTCACACCAACGGCGCTTGCCACGCTTTAAAGCGGCGAGCAAAGCGGCGAGCAAAGCGCCGTCAATTTTTCCACGAATATCCCGATCTCCGAAGTAATGTTATGCTTTGATACGCTCTGATACGCTCTGATACGAATTAGTTGCCGCTTTGTGACCGTTCCTCACGATTTGATGCCGCTTTGATACGCTTTAAATCACGCTTTGATACGTTTTATTACGCTTTATTGAACTTTATTACGCTTTGATGCGATCCTGACGCTTTAAATCAGGCTCTGACACGATTATCAAGCTCTGTTGTGCATTGTTACAACAAACATAAGAAAAAAATGTGAAAAACTCAGTATACTAAGTTTTCCCCACATTTTTTTAGATGTATCTATTTATTTGATTTATTTTTTGTTTTATTATATACAGGATAAAACACATAATGTAATAAAAAAGAGAAATATGATAAACAAATAAGTTTTAAAAAAAAGTGAAAAACTCAGTATACTAAGTTTTCCTCACATTTTTTTAGATTTATCTATCAATTTGATTTCTCTTTTTGTTTTATTATATACAGGATAAAACACATAATGTAATAAAAAAGAGGAATATGATAAACAAATAAGTAAAAAAAAAAGTGAAAAACTCAGTATACTGTTTTCCACACATTTTTATATTCATTTATTTTTTCAATTTCTCTTTTTTTTTCGTTAAATTATGTTTATTATTTATTATGTTTTATATCTTCATTTCTTTTATTTCTTTGTCATCTTAATAAATATATATCTTTCATATCGTATGCTAGTTGACAATAATAAAAGGCATTTCTTTTATTTTATATTCATTTATTTTTTCAATTTCTCTTTTTTTTCGTTATATTATGTTTATTATTTATTATGTTTTATATCTTAATTTCTTTTATTTCTTTGTCATCTTAATAAATATCTATCTTTCATTTCTTATGCTAGTTGACAATAATAAAAGGCATTTCTTTTATTTTTTATATTCATTTATTTTTTCAATTTCTCTTTTTTTTCGTTATATTATGTTTATTATTTATTATTTATTATGTTTTATATCTTCATTTCTTTTATTTCTTTGTCATCTTAATAAATATCTATCTTTCATTTCTTATGCTAGTTGACAATAATAAAAGGCATTTCTTTTAAACGTAACATATTCTCTTTATTATTAAGGAAGATGTTATCAACATGTACAGCAAGCAACAAACTTGACCAAACAAAAAAGCACAAATAGTATCACTGTTCACCAATCATGTTACATAATGTGGGGTTCATATGACAAAGGGTACATTATGTTGTATGAGATGATACAAGAGAGTGGATCAACATTGTCCACAAAGTAGAAAGTTAAGAACCATTTTTGTTTACATTTTCATACAGAAAAATTATAGCCAGTAATGTCAAACTGTAACATCAAACAGCAAACTCTAACAGAAGTACAGAAAAAATGACCATCGTATAAAAAAGGCAATGATGCAAAAGACAATGTATTTGTAATCCTGTGTTGGTTTTACATAAAGTTTCAATGTCACTAGTCAATATCACAGTCACTTCCTATTTGTAGTTGTAGACTGGGGTCCGCGCTTTAAACCAAGATCTGTTAAGCTTTCCTACGCTTTGAGTCAAGCTTTGCTGAGCTTTGTCAGGCTTTGTCACGCTTTGATGCGCTTTATTCCATCCTTGACAGAGCGCCAAATTTTTTTAAACCGTTTAAAAAATTTAGGCGAACTTGCCGCATGTCCCGCTTCACTACAAGCTTTCCCACGATCCATTACAACCCTCACGCTTTAGTCAGGCTTTGTTACGCTTTAACGCCGCTTTGCATGCCGCTTTGCATGCCGCTTTGCATGCCGCTTTAAAGCGCTGTCAAAGCACCGTTGGTGTGAACCTAGCATAAGGGAGAGCCCCGCCACCCGGCGGAGGAAACTCATTTCGGCCGCTTGTACCCGTGATCTTGTCCTTTCGGTCATAACCCAAAGCTCATGACCATAGGTGAGGATGGGAACGTAGATTGACCGGTAAATTGAGAGCTTTGCCTTCCGGCTAAGCTCCTTCTTCACCACAACGGATCGATACAGCGTCCGCATTACTAAAGACGCCGCACCAATCCGCCTGTCGATCTCACCATCCACTCTTCCCTCACTCGTGAACAAGACTCCGAGGTACTTGAACTCCTCCACTTGGGGCAGGGTCTCCTCCGCAACCCGGAGATGGCACTCCACCCTTTTCCGGGCGAGAACCATGGACTCGGACTTAGAGGTGCTGATTCTCATCCCAGTCGCTTCACACACAGCTGCGAACCGATCCAGTGAGAGCTGAAGATCCTGGCCAGATGAAGCCATCAGGACCACATCATCTGCAAAAAGCAGAGACCTAATCCTGCAGCCACCAAACCGGATCCCCTCAACGCCTTGACTGCGCCTAGAAAATTCTGTCCATAAAAGTTATGAACAGAATCTGTGACAAAGGGCAGCCTTGGCGGAGTCCAACCCTCACTGGAAACATGTCCGACTTACTGCCGGCAATGCGAACCAAGCTCTGACACTGATCATACAAGGAGCGGACCGCCACAATCAGACAGTCCGATACCCCATACTCTCTGAGCACTCCCCACAGGACTTCCCGAGGAAGGTCGAATGCCTTCTCCAAGTCCACAAAGCACATGTAGACTGGTTGGGCAAACTCCCATGCACCCTCAAGGACCCTGCCGAGAGTATAGAGCTGGTCCACAGTTCCATGACCAGGACGAAAACCACACTGTTCCTCCTGAATCCGAGGTTCGACTATCCGGCGTAGCCTCCTCTCCAGTACACCTGAATAGACCTTACCGGGAAGGCTGAGGAGTGTGATCCCATGATAGTTAGAACACACCCTCCGGTACCCCTTCTTAAAGAGAGGAACCACCACCCGGTCTGCCAATCCAGAGGTACCGCCCCCGATGTCCACGCAATGCTGCAGAGTCTTGTCCACCAAGACAGCCCCACAGCATCCAGAGCCTTAAGGAACTCCGGGCGGATCTCATCTACCCCCGGGGCCTTGCCACCGAGGAGCTTTTTAACTACCTCAGCAACCTCAGCCCCAGAAATAGGAGAGCCCAGCACAGATTCCCCAGGCACTGCTTCCTCATAGGAAGACGTGTTGGTGGGATTGAGGAGGTCTTCGAAGTATTCCCTCCACCGATCCGCAACATCCGCAGTCGAGGTCAGCAGAACACCATCCTCACCATACACGGTGTTGACAGTGCACTGCTTCCCCTTCCTGAGGCGGATGGTGGTCCAGAATCGCTTCGAAGCCGTCTGGAAGTCGTTTTCCACGGCTTCCCCAAACTCCTCCCATGTCCGAGTTTTTGCCTCCGCGACCACTGAAGCCGCTCACCGCTTGGCCTGTCGGTACCTGTCCGCTGCCTCGGGAGTCCAATGAGCCAAAAGAACCCGATAGGACTCCTTCTTCAGCTTGACGGTATCCCTCACCGCCGGTGTCCACCAACGGGTTCTACGATTACCGCCACGACAGGCACCAACTACCTTGCAAACACAGCTTCAATCAGCCGCCTCGACAACAGAGGTGCGGAACATGGTCCACTCGGACTCAATGTCCAGCACCTCCCTTGTGACATGTTCAAAGTTCTTCCGGAGGTAGGAATTGAAACTCTCTCTAACAGGAGACTCTACCAGACGTTCCCAGCAAACCCTCACAATGCGTTTGGGCCTGCCAGATCTGTCCGGCATCCTCCCCCACCATCGCAGCGAACTCACCACCAGTTGGTAATCGGTAGAAAGCTACGCTCCTCTCTTCACCAGAGTGTCCAAAACATGAGGCCGCAAATCCGATGACACAACTACAAAGTCGATCATGGAACTTACACCCTTGTGTTTGAACATGGTGTTTGTTATGGACAATCTGTGAGGGGTACAAAAGTCCAATAACAAAACACCACTCGGGTTCAGATCCGGGCGGCCATTCTTCCCAATCACGCCTCTCCAGGTTTCACTGTCGTTGCCAACATGAGCATTGAAGTCCCCCAGTAGAACGAGGGAATAACCCGGGGGAGCACTCTCAAGTACTCCCTTGAGTGAATCCAAAAAGGGTGGGTACTCTGAGCTGCTGTTTGGCGCGTAAGCGCAAACAACAGTCAGGACCTGTCCCCCCACCCGAAGGCGGAGGGAAGCTACCCTCTCGTTCACTGGGTTGAACTCCAACGTGCAAGCTCTGAGCTGGGGGGCAACAAGAATTGCCACCCCAGCTTGTCGCCTCTCACTGCCGGCAACGCCAGAGTGGAAGAGAGTCCAGCCCCTCTCGAGAGAACTGGTTCCAGAGCCCTTGCTGCGCGTCGAAGTGAGTCCGACTATATCTAGTCGGAACTTCTCCACCTCGCGCACTAGCTCAGGCTCCTGTCCCCCCAGCGAGGTGATGTTCCACGTCCCAAGAGCTAGCTTCTGTAGCCGAGGATCGGACCGCCAAGTGCCCTACCTTCGGCTGCCGCCCAGCTCACATTGCACCCGACCTCTATGGCCCCTGCTATGGGTGGTGAGCCCATTTAAAAAAAGTGAATCCTTATTTAAACATTTTTGACCGACTTGAATCGTTTTTGGGTTTTTTAATAAACTCAATAAATAATAAGTTTAAATTGATCAGCAACATTATCACAGAGCACAATATTTATACCGTTATAAAGATGTAACAGCCACATTAAGCTACAGGTTTGTCTATTAATGATCAAAACATTAACCAAATTCCATGTTGCCAAATGAAACCAGCTATAAGGATTCATTTAAGTAAGTTTCATGGGAGAATTTAAAGGCCAAGAGTGATGAACTATCACTGAAGGAAAGCTATATTGTTATTGATATTTAGCTAAATGAGCAAAAGTATGTGTAAACATCCCTCCTTGCCGTGATGACAAATACAGATAGGAGAAAGAGGACAGAGCTAATGTCGCACATTAACACGATATGGCTAAGAATCTTCCCTGAGTCAACTCCCAGAGAGCAATTCATCACAATAACTGTCTCTCAAAGACACGCTTACACAAGTCTACACTCAAAACAGATAATAAATCCATATTTTATTGAAGTAATAGTCTACTGTTTACAAATGTGCTGTCTCAGCAGTGCAGTAAGTGTGCCCATGGAGAATTGAGAAAGCATAACCTGACCCAGGAGCATTTCTCAGAGATTTGTCGTTTCTTTGATGGCTGACTTTGAGTAGCTATTTTACAGTAACATATTAAAATAAACGTTAAACAAATGATAAATAGCGGGATGTAACAAGCAATGGTATTAATGATTAACTGCAGTAAAACTCCAGATGGTTAGTATTACCTTTTCAAGTTACAATTATTGTAAAACCGTAGTTGATAACCGCAATTTGATAGACTTATAGACTGATGATACTGCTCATTTACTGGAGAAGAAAGCTTATGCCCTGACGCTAGCTCAGACCACTAATCTCTAGCTGGCAGCTTGCACCGCTAATCGCTAGATATATTAAATGCTAACATGAATACGAGACACTTTAACGTCATACCCTTATCTAAACATGTACTGTATAAAAAAATTGCTGTTTGAGCAACTAAGATGTTTAATTGTGTAGAACAGAGTGATAAAATTGTATATACTGTATATATTGTGTGTCTGTTTCTATGTTACTATTTGTTTAAATAACGCTTGGTCTTGCACAACAAAGAATCTTTGAAGTCCTGATGTTTAAGTGGTCCCATTATGCAAAACCAACTTTACTTACCTATTGGTACCTTTTTTTTGTGTAATTGGGATCCGCATAAGTCCCAAAAATTCAAACCATGGTGGCATGGCGCAGATATTTATAAAACATTCTTGCCTTCCTTCATATTTTCGCCAAATGAGCCATTCAGAATTTGCTCAACTTGTCACCTTTTTCCAATATGTGATGTCAGCAGATAGCTCCATATATTACTACTAATTTGTGATATATGAAAATAAGATATTACATTTTTATATCGTTACATCCCTACAGCCATGTTTCTCAAGCAATCTTGATTTTAAAAAATGTATCAGATGTGCTTGGCAGTCTCCTAAAGGGGTGTACCAAATTTTATAGTAAAAGTTACAAAATGTGTTTTGCAGCATGTAATGAACTGTGAGAGGAATTTCAAGTCAATACAACATATGGGGTCAAACAGCAGCGCAATCATGAGGCGTATTTGCCAGGAAAATAACAGCACAAGGAACACAGCAGGGGCACACGTTTTACCAAATTGTCACCCTTTTGTGTGCGTCGGCTCCCGAGTATTTGTGTGTTTAAGTCTTTATATGCAACCCTTCAGCTCGGATCTGTCTAACAATGTGAAACATAATACGCCGCCGCGGGTTCTCTGCTTGCTAAGCAATAAAGTTATGAAAATTAAGTTGTTGTTGATATCGCGTATCACATAATGGCGCTGTGGGCATTTATTGAGTGGAATGAGTTGGCTGAGCAGATGCTGCTGCTGCGACCCCTGTTGGGTAATGCGGCGGAAGAATTAAAAAGCAGACGGATGACGGAGGAATTTGAGAAGAACAAAAGGGGAGGAGACAGAAGGATGCTTAGGGTGACACATAATAAATCCTGTACCCACTGGGAGAAATAATTAAGTAACCCCCCCCCCCTCCATCCTTGCCTGGCCTAAATGTAATACACTTTCAATATGAGCATCATTATCTTTGTAAAAACAGCATTTTTTGCATAAGATCTCAAAGCAGGTGTATCTAACGTTATGGCCAGTGCCGGAGAATGTTTTCTTTCCTTTTGCAATCTCCTCATTTTACTGTCATCCTGCCAACACCTCCCCATTATGAATTGTATATGCTACGTAGTTACGCGGCAGAGAGCGCTCCATTTCCACATAGATGGCTTTTTATGGGGTGTGGGGGCGGGAGGGCTAGAAAAAAAAAAGGATGTTGCAGTCCTTTCTCTTTTTTGTGACAGCCTGGGCGAAAGATGGGGAGAAATTCAGCCCGGAAAGCCAACTGGCGACATGTCTTTAATCTAAAGCCTGGTAGATATGTTTGAAATCACATCTCAGCAATGATGAATTGTGTAAGGGGGTGTAACAAACACAAACATATAGGTAAGGAAAGAGGAAGTGTGATCATGTACAACTTCCATTACCAACAAATCCTGTTAAAAAGGCAGTGTCAGAGCAGCACATTATGACAAAGCTCCATGATATCAAGTCAAATGAAAACAAGATGAAATGGAAGGAGAATGGGAGCTTAGGGAGTGGGGGGAATGCTGTTACCCACAATGTAGCCCACAATGGCGGCCAGCTAAAGCTCAGCTAATACAAGAGGAGAAAAAAATAAAAATAAAATTTTTTTTTTCTTTTTATTAGCTGAATATAGATCAGTGCAATTGAACTGGCAGCCCAGGGGCCAAATCCAGCCCGGGAACGACACCATTCTGGCCCTCCGAGTTTATAGTTAAAAACTTGGGAGACAGACGTTTTTGCACTAAATTCCTAAGAAACTACAGTGCTCCTGTGGTATAGATTAACTTGGACCATTGTAAACACATTATTATTATTGATTATTGCATTGACATTTAAAAGCCCAACTTAAGAACTTTCAGTTTTGGTTGATTTTGGCGATGCCAGTGGACCAAAGTGGTAGTGTTTTGCCTGAAGGAAGACCACATTTTCCAAGAGGACCAGTGCATAGGGTTAGTCAGTTAGTATGACTGATCTTTCCACAGTAGCAACCTACATATTTTACTCAAACTTTATATTTGCGGTTTGTAGTTAATGCAGTACTTTTGAGTTTGTTGCGTGGCTGGTCGTGTCAGAGTGGAACTGCGAACTAACAAGCTGGTGGCTATTTATTGCTAGCACGCAAATTTCCGATAGCTAACATTAGCATTACAATTTTGATTTGAGCATCGAAAATTACTCACTAGTCCAGCAAGAACAGAGCCGAAGCAGCATCGATCAAAAATCCCTCCTTGTTTTTGAACTCATGGCAGCAAGTGAAAGCCGGGCCAATGTTGATCCTTGATTGTGTTTTATCCGGGTAGCTTCCCTTTTTCTTTCTTTAGACAAAACTTTTCGTTTCTTTGGTTGTTTTTGCAGCTTCTGCCATGATAGCAGTAATTACACATAGGTGTTCGCATCGACTTCCGTCTTTATACGCAATGGGGAAAGGGGGAGTGAAGTATGCTGTAAAGCAGTGGTCCCCAACCTTTTTGTAGCTGGGGACCGGGTCAACGCTTGAAAATTTGTCCCACTGACCGTGGGGGAGGAGGGATTATTATTATTATTTATTTTATTTTATTTTTTCATAAAGAAATACAATCATGTGTGCTTACGGACTGTATCCCTGCAGACTGTATTGATCTATATTGATATATAATGTATATATTGTGTTTTTTATGTTGATTTAATTTTAAAAAATTAAATTTCTTGCGCGGACCAATACCGGGCCGCGGCCCGGTGGTTGAGGACCACTGCTGTAAAGCAAGTCAGCACATTTGTAGTTTTTTGTGTGCCAGGGTTCCTGCCACACTCCTCAAAGTTGCTTAATGCCAGGGAAAACGATAGAGTTACTTAGTGCTGCTTTAACCTTGCAAGCAAACATAATACTGGCCCTGCTGAAATGTTCGGTCCCTAAGAGTGCAAGTTGGGACCATCTGAGCGTCCCTGAGAGAGTGAGCTCACCGAAAACGAACAATTCGTAAATTGAAGTTCCACTGTATGAGCCGTATTAATGTAGTTATTGTACATCAGCCTGTAATGTGGTGGGTCATTGAAGTATTGTTTATTTTTATATTTTTTTATTAAATAATACAAATGTTTGAATAGGTTAAGAGGTGTGTCTTTGACTTTGTGTGGCCACACGATGAAAAGTATGTTTTAAAGGCTAAAGAGCAAAAAAATATGGATTAAAGCACAATATTTTGACAGATAAAATTTATGTTTTGAATTTGGGAAATTATTACTTTTATCAATACATTTAGAATTTGGGTGTTTGTAATGTGCTCGTAGGGAAAAGGTTTGGATCTCACGCAGCATATACACAGCCACCATGCAACCTCATACTGTTATTACCACACAAATATGTGTATAAGATGAACAACTGTACAAAAAAAACATTTATTGTGTCAATAATATATTAAAATCATCTTGTATGATTTCAATATTATTCACACAATAAATATTGCTCTTGCCCACAAGAGCTCTAAATATTGCTCATGGCAACAACTTGTGCCATGCTAGGGCAGGACTTTGCAACCTGAGGCTCTGGAGCCACATTTTATCCCCCTGTTGTGGCTCCTGCTAGTTTATTCTTGTGTGTACTATAGTCACTACGCTGTCCCTTAAGGCACCGTCATGGGTCTTTCAAAGTTCTGCATCAGCCATTCAATTCTAGGGCCAGTGTTTTTTGGTGAGAAACCATGACACTTAACTTGTCAGGATTTAGCTGTTAGCTTCCTTTGTTGCTAATAAACAATGGCAATTAGAGAGGGATTGAGTTTTATTGGAACTGGTGTTGTGTTACAATACTTTTACAAAGGTGGGCAGTATGCCTCATGGCTGAATTGTATCAACACGAGACAAGTACTAAAAGCCAACCAATTACAGCCTTTGCCGCGTCGCTGCTGCCCAATGTTTGACTTTTTTTAGGCGTGCGTCGTGCTACACAAGAGGATTTGGAGGGGGAAAACAGAGTTTGCTTTAGCGCAGCTCCATAGACAAGTTGTAGATAAAATAGAGCAAGGAGAAACATGGGGAAAAAAAGATGCTTGATAACCAGTGTTAGGCATAATGCCGTTACATAATAACACATACACACTTTTAACTACTATGGGGGAATGATTAACAACGATTCAAAGAAGTGATAATCACAAGGAGAGAGATGCAGCCATCAAAGCACATTCAATCCCTGTATGAACAATAATTACTTTTTAAAGTAATTTTCCTAACACTGGTGACAACACAACAGATCATAAAACAAAAATCCAGCAAAGTTGGATCTAATTGTGAGGGAGAAACCAGTTACAAAATACTATAAATACGGGGTGGGGGAGAACAAGACAGGAACGTAACGTGACAATACATTTAAGGGAACTGTATATGTAGCATTAACTTCAATATAGTGATCAAATAGTTTTGTGGCTCCAAGTGGGATTTTGATTTGTTGCATTACTTGACAAAATAAAGACATAAATATTAAAAACATTATTTGATCAAAAAATTGGCAAAGAGAAGGCCAGAACATGAACATGTTTCTTCATCTCAGTAACAGTTCTCAGTCAAGGTGGAGGGGGACACTATTATTGATCAAATATTGACATTCAAATTCCAAATATTTTTATAACGTTTGACGTTACTTAGCCCTCCAAAAGGAATCTTGTTACGGTACTCGACGTAGTAAGCACCATTCTGAAAATATCCCCTTCTTCTTTGGAGTCCCCATGTCCATCTTCTTTCATTGAGGCCCCTTCTACACTAAGCCCGCTAAGGTTATCCAGGGTAAATCCCACCTAACCTTATCCATGTCCACACCCACACAATGGTCGTATAAGACCTCACCCCCTTCCCTCCGTCCGCCGGCGCAACACAGCCTAGTACGCATGTGCAAATAAAATGCGTGCGTCATAGTCACCTCTGACCTGGAAGTGTATCCTTACACTGTGTTTCAATGTAGCCTATTGCCACATTTGTTTTAACAGTAAACCTTGCTTGCCTCACCATCAGCAGCTGTTAGACTGGCCCTATTGTAGTGAATCACACCTGAGCCATCATACATAAATCATATCTTTAATGCACGTCAGAAAGTAAACAATGTGATAAAGCACATTTTACAACAATCATAGATATCTGTTCAGGACACTGTGCTTGTAGGCTGAAATTGGCGGTCGTACTTGACGGCCGCAACCACTTCATGGCTTCACAATAGTTACGGAGTACAAAACTAGACGTTGAGTAATCGCTCGTCATACATCGCGGACAATAACTAGTAATAGTCTGCTTTGCCAGTCCAAATGTATTCGCTGTTTTTTGTAGTCTGTTGGCCCCCCTTCGACAAATGGACAAAGTTTTTTACTAAGTACAATCACAGCTGACCTGGATATTCGAAAGTTTTCTTGCCGTTCAGCTGGCACAACACACTCGTTGACAAACATATCCTACCAGGCTGCCGTTCTTCCAGGCCTTATCCAAACCCGTCGCTCAACCATCTATGTTGCCATCTGAGATGTGTTGTATCCGAAATAGCTGCAATTGCGCGTTTACTTCTCTTAAGGTATTCATGTGCAATTTCCACATGGGCATGCCTGGATGACTCGCCTCCAACTTTCTGACGTCACTTCTTGTGTGGGGCGCGGAATTTCTGGCGTCACTTCCTCTCCGAACTCCGTTTGTAAACGATCAATGCGTCCATACAAAGCTGAGAGCCGGAGATTCAAGAAATAGACGGTGCACTTACCCGTTTAAAAAAATTATCCGAGGAGGGAGACCTTAAACGCTGGTTTAGCGTGGCTGAAATGGGGCTTAGGCTAAATAATTATTTGTTTTACTCGGCTTACTGTAGACATAGCCTGAGAGTCTAACATGAAATCCTTTCATCGCCATATTCATGAGCTGATTAGAATGACCATTTATGGATGATTTTTTGGGGGAGGAGTAGTGGGAGGACACCAGGGTTAAACTCTTCTGAGCACAATACTCTACAGGTATGATTTATGAGAAGAATGCGTAGAAATGTGCGCATCATGCTTTGATAGATCTGAATTTGTTTGTGTACAATCGTACACACATTCTGAAGTTTGTGATTACACAATGTTTAACGTTGGGCTACACGCACACTTTTATTAATAAGGTCCCATGACGGGTGGCTAGTGCTGCCAGTGGTGGAACTTCCATGCGGGCACGAGGGCACTCGCCCCCTTGTGATCTATTGTTGGGCTCTTTACGCTGTCAGTCAAGCAGTTGCTAGTTGATACCCTCTATTCTATCACCAACTAGATTCAAAAATAAAACACAGTATTTGTTTTAATATGAGAAAACTACATTTGAATCAAAAAGAGGACTTTTTAATTTGAATTTTTGAAAATAGGATGTGACAGGGGTCGACTGCAGACAAGACACACCAACGGAGTTTGTGTAAATTGTAAAGTGTTCCAGCCTCAGGTTAAGAATAGCGTGATCAGATATCCCGCTTTGTGCGGCACAGTCACGCATTTTAATTACTTTTCACACGTCCTGCAAATAGAGTGACATTTGCTAACAGTCGGCTTCTCGTTTTGAAATGCGTGTTTTGTCAAACTAATCTGGCACTTATCAAGTAGAAGGCACGGTGTGGACAAGGCAGTGAGGGGCAGGCTGTTTATTCATTGTCAATCAAACTGCGCACACCCACCAACAAGAAATATGCAAATGAGCTCAGTACATCAGCGAGCTATGGAAATGGGAGAAAAGCACAGCCTGTACAGCTAAAAAAAAGATAAATGCAGCTACAACAAAGGCTGGCAAACTGTGAGCATTGCTTGCAGCGTGAACCCCAGGATGCACAGATAGCAAAGGGCGTGCAGGTAAAAGTACATCTAATGGCAACAGGGAGGTGCATAGGAAGCAGACTAATAAGTACAAATTTGATCCAGCCTCATGAGGCAGGTGACACTTGACTATAAACCCTCTTGATTAGCAAACAGGGACAGGTGTGTCCAATGATCGCCAATCACAAGCATGTGAGGAAAACAGCGCTCAGAGACAGGAATAAAGTCACTGCATGAAAACACACAAAACAGAAAGTAGAAACTAGAAATAAGAGCGTTGGACACAGAAAAACACAAACCATACACAGGAAAACACAAACATGACCAAACTGTCAGTCGCAAGCCTGTAAAATGTTTGTTTGAACATTTGATTTGTTTGAGAAACTTTCAGTGATGCAATCGAGTTTATTCTGTACTATACTAGTAATGTTTGATAGAAGAACTAAATGTGAGAAAACGACAAAAGATCGCATTAGTTTGTGTTCTTTTGTGGTTGTTATGCCTAAATATAACTATGAACAAATAAATTAACTAATAAGACTTCAACTGATTGTAACGGAATTGATATGGAAACGATAAAAAAGGTTATTGAAGAGATCTCAGGACCATTAATGTATATTAGTAACCTATCATTTCAAACAGATACATTTCCAAACAAAATGTAAATAGCTAAAGTTGCACCAATTTATAAGACTGGAGACAAACATCAATTTACAAATTATAGACCTGTTTCTCTACTTCCACAATTTTCTAAAATCATTGAAAAACTGTTCAATAACAGATTAGAAAGTTTCATAAATAAAAATAGAATACTCGAAGAGAACCAATATGGATACAGAGCTAATGTTTCAACTTCAATGGCTTTAATTGAAATTACAGAAGAAATTACCAATGCAATAGATAGTAGAAAATGTGCGGCAGCGGTTTTTATGGATCTAACTAAAGCATTTGACATAATTAATCACAATATTTTAATCAAAAAACTAGAACGATATGGCATCAGAGGGTTAGTCTTAAACTGGATAAGAAGTTATCTAACGAACAGGAAACAATATGTGAAGCTAGGCGAACACACGTCTACAACGCTAAATATATCCTGTGGTGTACCTCAGGGATCAATACTAGGACCTAAATTATTCAATCCCTATATAAATGACATTTGTAAAGTTACAAAAGATTTAAAGTTAGTATTATTTGCGGATGATACAACAGCGTTTTGTTCAGGAGAGAACACACAGGAGATAATACAAATAATAACAGAACAAAATTAACAAATTAAAAAGATGGTTTGACAAAAACAGACTTTCGTTGAATCTTAGTAAAACTAAAATAATGCTATTTGGTAACAGTAGAAGAGAAAGTCAAACACAAATACAAATAGACGGAATAGAAATTGAAAGAGTAAATGAAACCAATTGATGATAAATTGAACTGGAAATCTCACGTAAAAAATATACAACATAAAGTTGCAAGAAACACGTCAATAATGAATAAAGCAAAACATGTTCTAGACCAAAAATCCCTTCATATTCTCTACTGCTCACTAGTGTTACCATATCTGAGCTACTGTGTAGAAATATGGGGAAATAATTACAAAAGTACACTTCATTCATTAACGGTGTTACAAAAAAGATCAGTTAGAATAATACATAATGTTGGATATAGAGAACATACAAACCCTTGATTTATTGAATTAAAAATACTGAAATTCCACGACATAGTGAATTTGCAAACAGCTAAAATTATGCACAAAGCAAACTATAACCTGCTACCCAAGAATATACAACAATTCTTCTCAAAAAAAGAGGAGAAATATAATCTTAGAGAAAAACGTAATTTAAAACATTTGTTTGCACGTACAACACTTAAGACATTCAGTATATCAGTATGTGGAATTAAATTATGGAATTGATTAAGCAAAGCAATCAAACAATGTACTAATATGATACACTTCAAGAAACTCTTCAAACTTAAAGTGTTTACAAAGTACAAAGAAGAAGAACCATGACAAACATTCTCAATTTATTTCATCCATCCATTCATTCATTCTTATAGTAATCTTACTTATCTCATCATATGAAATATGACTTACTTCACCAATTATTATTATTAAATTCTTACTATTATTTATTTATCTATTTTTATTGTGATTACTTATGGAGTTTATTGTGAAAAAATTGTGAACAGGAAGTGAACAAAAAGTTTTGCAACTGTTATGTAAAGAAAAGGGGTATGATTAAATAAGCTCTGCTTCTTCCTACTCCTTTTCGAACATGTTGAAAAGAGAAACTGGAAATTGTGATGTATCATGTTGTATGCTTGCATGTTCGAAATAAACTCAAACTCAACTCAACTCAACGTCATGTTAAGTCGTAGGAATAAATATTGTGATTTTTGGTTCAATCCACTGTATTTTTGTTGTCCACTTTCATGACAGAAACTAAAAGCTTATGTTGTTGTTGTGCAGGAAAGCCAAGTGCTTTATTCGACACAGATGACCACATTATGGCGTCTTTGGTGATATTTGTTAGCATCAAGAGAATGTCCTTAAGAGTATTAATAAACTAAAAGAATACATCTCTCGTAGGCTCAACAGCATATACTGAACCTTGATATCGCTAGCAAACATTGCTGAACAACAGAGACATTTATAGTTAAATAATGGGACAAAATATGAATTTCAAAGCATAAAAACAACTGCAGACATGAATTATAGATGAGACTAATATTTGTAGCAGGAAATCAACTGCAAACAAACGTATCCTTTTTCTCATTTGCGTCACGATCGCAGCAGCACGGCACACGTCAATCAAATACGTTACGTACCGATGCAGGAATAATTCCAATTTTGTCTTTCACGGATTAATGTTTATTTGTGGACCCCTCCAGATGTAAATACATGATGTGTCTCCAATCTTTTCTCTCTAAATCAGTGTTAGTGTCAAATGAATTGAGGTTGTAGCGAGCAGTAAAGTCTTGATGATGATGAATGGTTTAAATCTTTAAAAAATATTTTTTCTTAAGAGTTTATAAATCCACTCCATCCCATTTTAAATATATTTTTTCATGATCACTTGTATATTTGCCTCCAAACCTTACATAATACACCCAAATCTGCACTAAAGTAAAAAAGAACAGTAGCCTAATGGGAGTCTAGACCAGACCTGGGCAAATTAAGGCCCGGGGGCCACATGCGGCCCGTTAAGCTTTTCAATCTGGCCCGCCGGACATTCCCCAAATAATTTTTTTTAGATCTTTAAGATGGAAAGTGTAGCTGCCATTATGATGTGCAATGATAGTTTCAAATGGCCGTAAGGCTTGAACTATACAAAGTATTTCAATGGTTGGAATGTGCGCTTTTGCATGATATTCTAGTTACTATGGTAATCCAAGTCACAGCAGGCACCAAGCAGTGTGGGTGGAGGAGCGTTTCCACAGAGTGTTTCCAGAGTGTCAGGGACAGACGTAGAAGGAGATTTTCACAACAAAGTTCTAAAGCTAAGTGATATATCAGATGTATCAGATTGTAGGTGGGTTTATTTGTACCCTTAGCATTCATATTTCGCTGTTTTGTTGCATTTCACTTGATAGTAAAATATGTCGATTGAGAGGGGATGTGATGTTAATATGTCGTCAATATTCAGTGTTTTATCGTTCATAGTTAATATTGTAAATCCCACATTCTTTATTTTCACGTATATTTTGGGTGTCTCATTCAGTAAAAACATTTAAAATTCCATTCCTTTTTTTAAGGCGGTCTGTCATAATGTTTTAGCATTCAATCAAACATTATTGTGAGGTTTTGTATTAGTGTTCCTAAAAATAGATATACCGGCCCCCAGACACATTTTTTTCTCTAGATTTGGCCCCTGAGTCAAAATAATTTCCCAGGCCTGTTCTAGACCATCACCTGAAACCTGAAAGTGCCTCTCGGTCAAGTGATTTAAACCCAGCAATAGAAGAAGCAGTTTCATTCATTTGTTTTATTAGTTATAACCAAACAGTGCATGAGAGTTTTCTGCATTTTTTAAATGTTTAACTTTTTCACATGAACAGCTGTTGGCTACAAAAACTAATTTGGCATTTTCAGGCAAGTGAGCACCCTTTGATGAAAAAGAAGAAAACTGACAAAAAAAGAGGAACATTTCTATCGTCACGAAATGCTGCCACACCCCAAAAGAACATTTTTGAAAATCAAGTCTACATTTCCTGCAATTGGGTGCATTTCTACACTATTTTTTAATTTGACATATATTCTCATCTACCAACCTCTTTTGGCTGTCTTTTTGACACATGTCCCATGTAATGTACCAGAGAATTGTTTGTTTTTTAGTAGATCATTTACTAACATTATTATCATTGAAAATGTAATGGAAAATTATTTAACATGCACGCAACAAACTCAGAAATCGTTTCCCATTTGGCAACTCTATCCTGAAGCCACGCCCCCTCTGGTAATATTCTTCCGGTGTTATGACAACTGTTTACATCATCCATCCATCCATCCATCCATCTTCTTCCGCTTATCCGAGATCGGGTCGCGGGGGCAGCAGCCTAAGCAGGGAAACCCAGACTTCCCTCTCCCTAGCCACTTCGTCCAGCTCTTCCCGGGGGATCCAGAGGCGTTCCCAGGCCAGCCGGGAGACATAGTCTTCCCAACGTGTCCTGGGTCTTCCCCGTGGCCTCCTACCGGTCGGACGTGCCCTAAACACCTCCCTAGGGAGGCGTTCGGGTGGCATCCTGACCAGATGCCCGAACCACCTCACTGTTTACATCAGTCAAGTCAAAAATATACCTTCTCGCTGGCTATTAATGAATACTGTAGAACTACAACTGGTTTGGAATTAACAGTGTTCGGATTGTAATCATCCAAATATGATTAGCAGCAAAGTAGAAATACGTCAACTTCTGTTATTGTTAGAGAGTTCCTGTCGGACAGGTTTTCATGGGACACATTTCCGGTGGGGTGTGTTGCGCTGAGAAGACACGTATGTATAGATAATACTCAATTGCTGACAAGAAAACAAAATCTGAATGTTATTAAAACAATTAGCTACTTCTTCGACTCCCGTCCTTACACACTACAATATTTAAATTTAAAAAAGGGAAGTGATATTTTGACGCAAAAATTAATGTTTAAAAACGCAGATTTCCACATTTTCACGTACATTTCACATGCCTGCATTTTGTATACTTGATAAATACGACATTGTTTTCTATATAATTCATGAGCACTAATTAATACTACCTATTGGTCTACATATAGAATAAGTCATTTTTAGATGCCCCCCCTAATTTTTGGGTTGTACTCCCCTGTGCCCCCCACCTCAAAATAGTCTGGATCCGCCCCTGAGTGCTGCTTACCTTGACACTTCCCAATGACTGAGCCAAAGTCATCTCTTACAGACCTGAAAAGGAAAACATAATTAAAAAAATACACTCAGACTGATTACATTGTTATTGACTTTGTATTTATGTAATTACCTAATCTCCACACACTGGTCCTGAACCACAGCCAAGAGTTTGCCGTTACTGTGATAGAAAAATAAATTAAGAGATGTTAATGACAGAAAATGAAACAAATCTCAAATTGAACTGTATGCGCACAAGCGCCATTTTAAAACTGCTTCAACTGTTAAACACAGCAATGGGAATAAAAAAAGTGACAACACATACTCAGGATAAACGCCATCAACCTTGTAAACTCAAACTAATGGACGGTAGAAGCCTCAATTAATGCGTTTGAATCGATTAACAAACAAAAACAATCGTTTTACTCGGGTTTGTGTGGATTTAATAAGTATAATTAAAAGATCAGATAAATATGTGTGTGTGTGTGTGTGTGTGTGTGTGTGTGTGTGTGTGTGTGTGTGTGTGTGTGTGTGCGTGTGCGTGTGCATGCATGCGTACCTTGCAAGCACCAGCTGCCAGTTGGTCTGCTTATTCGCCAGCCGGAGAAGACCGTGGGGCAAAGACGAGCTGGTGGGGCTACAATTGGCAGCATCAAAACAGTCAAAAATGGACACATTCCAAATCAGCAGCCCAAAATCTCAATATTAACAACACTGCAATTACAGTTATGTATTTGTATTAACAACACTGCACCTAACAAACCTGGAGAGGCGTGATTGGGAAGAATGGCTGCCCGGATCTGAACCCGAGCGGTGTTTTGTTATTGGACTTTTGTGCCCGTCACAGATTGTCCATAACGAACACCATGTTCAAACATAAGGGTGTCCATATGTGCACTTGGCACCAGGACACCCTAGGCCGCAGTTCCATGATCGACTTTGTAGTTGTGTCGTCGGATTTGCGGCCTCATGTTTTGGACACTCGGGTGAAGAGAGGGGCGGAGCTTTCTACCGATCACCACCTGGTGGTGAGTTGGCTGCGATGGTGGGGGAGGATGCCGGACAGACCTAGCAGGCCCAAACGCATAGTGAGGGTTTGCTGGGAACGTCTGGCAGAGTCTCCTGTCAGAGAGAGTTTCAATTCCCACCTCCGGAAGAACTTTGAACATGTCACGAGGGAGGTGCTGGACATTGAGTCCGAATGGACCATGTTCCGCACATCTATTGTCGAAGCGGCTGATTGAAGCTGTGGCCGCAAGGTAGTTGGTGCCTGTCGTGGCGGTAATCCTAGAACCCGTTGGTGGACACCGGCGGTGAGGGATGCCGTCAAGCTGAAGAAGGAGTCCTATCAGGTTCTTTTGGCTAATAGGACTCCTGAGGCAGCGGACAGGTACCGACAGGCCAAGCGGTGTGCGGCTTCGGCGGTCGCGGAGGCAAAAACTCGGACATGGGAGGAGTTCGGGGAAGCCATGGAAAACGACTTCCGGACATCTTCGAAGCGATTCTGGACCACCATCCGCCACATCAGGAAGGGGAAGCAGTGCACTATCAACACCGTGTATGGTGAGGATGGTGTTCTGCTGACCTCGACTGCGGATGTTGTGGATCGGTGGGGGGAATACTTCGAAGACCTCCTCAATCCCACCAACACGTCTTCCTCTGAGGAAGCAGTGCCTGGGGAATCTGTGCTGGGCTCTCCTATTTCTGGGGCTGAGGTTGCTGAGGTAGTTAAAAAGCTCCTCGGTGGCAAGGCCCCGGGGTGGATGAGATCCGCCCAGAGTTCCTTAAGGCTCTGGATGCTGTGGGGCTGTCTTGGTTGACAAGATTCTGCAGCATCGCGTGGACATCGGGGGCGGTACCTCTGGATTGGCAGACCGGGGTGGTGGTTCCTCTCTTTAAGAAGGGGAACCGGAGGGTGTGTTCTAACTATCGTGGGATCACACTCCTCAGCCTTCCCGGTAAGGTCTATTCAGGTGTGCTGGAGAGGAGGCTACGCCGGATAGTCGAACCTCGGATTCAGGAGGAACAGTGTGGTTTTCGTCCTGGTCGTGGAACTGTGGACCAGCTCTATACTCTCGGCAGGGTCCTTGAGGGTGCATGGGAGTTTGCCCAACCAGTCTACATGTGTTTTGTGGACTTGGAGAAGGCATTCGACCGTGTCCCTCGGGAAGTCCTGTGGGGAGTGCTCAGAGAGTATGGGGTATCGGACTGTCTGATTGTGGCGGTCCGCTCCCTGTATGATCAGTGTCAGAGCTTGGTCCGCATTGCCGGCAGTAAGTCGGACACGTTTCCAGCGAGGGTTGGACTCCGCCAAGGCTGCCCTTTGTCACCGATTCTGTTCATAACTTTTATGGACAGAATTTCTAGGCGCAGTCAAGGCGTTGAGGGGATCTGGTTTGGTGGCTGCAGGATTAGGTCTCTGCTTTTTGCAGATGATGTGGTCCTGATGGCTTCATCTGGCCAGGATCTTCAGCTCTCCCTGGATCGGTTCGCAGCTGAGTGTGAAGCAACTGGGATGAGAATCAGCACCTCCAAGTCCGAGTCCATGGTTGTCGCCCGGAAAAGGGTGGAGTGCCATCTCCGGGTTGGGGAGGAGACCCTGCCCCAAATGGAGGAGTTCAAGTACCTCGGAGTCTTGTTCACGAGTGAGGGAAGAGTGGATCGAGAGATAGACAGGCGGATCGGTGCAGCGTCTTCAGTAATGCGGACGCTGTATCGACCCGTTGTGGTGAAGAAGGAGCTGAGCCGGAAGGCAAAGCTCTCAATTTACCGGTCGATCTACGTTCCCATCCTCACCTATGGTCATGAGTTTTGGGTTATGACCGAAAGGACAAGATCACGGGTACAAGCGGCCAAAATGAGTTTCCTCCGCCGGGTGGCGGGGCTCTCCCTTAGAGATAGGGTGAGAAGCTCTGCTATCCGGGGGGGGCTCAAAGTAAAGCCGCTGCTCCTCCACATCGAGGAGCCAGATGAGGTGGTTCGGGCATCTGGTCAGGATGCCACCCGAACGCCTCCCTAGGGAGGTGTTTAGGGCACGTCCGACCGGTAGGAGGCCACGGGGAAGACCCAGGATACGTTGGGAAGACTATGTCTCCCGGCTGGCCTGGGAACACCTCGGGATCCCCCGGGAGGAGCTGGATGAAGTGGCTGGGGAGAGGGAAGTCTGGGTTTCCCTGCTTAGGCTGCTGCCCCCGCGACCCGACCTCGGATAAGCGGAAGAAGATGGATGGATGGAACACTGCAACTACAGGTATGTATTTGTAGAGTAAAGTTATTGTGAGCGTTATTCAGATGATAAGTTATTTAATCTACAGTGTTTGATTCATTTTCATTTTCATTAATTATGATTGATTTTTCTGATTTTAATTTGAAATATTTAATATTTTTATTTTTGCCTTCTTTTAATTTTCTGCAAAGCACTTTGAATTGCCTTGTGTACGAATGGTGCTCTATAAATAAACTTGCCTTGAATATTTCCATAACAAGTCATTTTGATTCATCAACTTCACTTTTATTTCTTAAGTATCATAATTTTATAAAATAAAACAATATTCTAATATTTTTATATGATTTTATATTTTTAATTAACTTGTATACGAGTGAAGCTGGGGTAAGCTCAAGCAACCCGCCCCGAGCCCCCCGCGCGACCCCGAGAGGGACAAGCGGAAGAAAATAGATGGCTGGTAGTACATTTTAGTAGTACTACCAAATAGTACATTTTACTAGCTAAAAAACGTCTCTTTATCGGCACTAAACCTGCTCAGTGGCCTAGTGGTTAGAGTGTCCGCCCTTAGATCGGTAGGTCGTGAGTTCAAAGCCCGGCCGAGTCATATCAAAGACTATAAAAATGAGACCCATTACCTACCCGCTTGGCACTCAGCACCAAGGGTTGGAATTGGGGCTTAAATCAGCCACCGCTGCTGCTCACTGCTCCCCTCACATCCCAGGGGGTGGGTCAAATGCAGAGGGTAATATCACCACACCTAGTGTGTGTGACTATCAGTGGTACTTTAACTTTAAGCTTAGCAATTCCACGTCAAGCCATCAGAGGCCACCAAAGACAATAAAAAGGGCTAATGAAAGAGCTGATGCTGCTATTTATATTGTTTAATTCAGACACAAACACAGCCAGAGAGGGACTCATTTTCAGCCATGGAGTGGAATGCCTGAGACCTGCCCACCTTCGATCATGACTGACCTATTTATTAAAATAATGAATGTTATAAACTTTAATGTAATCTGTTGTAACATATTGTAATTTTGTGTATTTTTCTCATATATAATCCCCAATTTATGGCAAATTAGGTTTTCATCATACTGTAGATTTAATAAAGGTGACTTTAAGTGCAAATGTTGAACAAATAAACATTTCCCTAGACTCAAATGCACCTGTATCATAAAAATTGTCATCTCCAAAGCTTTGGCACATTTGATAGGTAAAAAAAAATATTTTGATTGAAACAATTCATATTTTAACAAAATACTGTGGAGGTTTATACATCATATAGTTTCATCGTATTGTGGGCTTTATATATTTACTAGTGTGGGCCTATATAGACTGTGAAACAGTTATGATATTTCCTGCCACAGCACTTAAAGTAATATTAAATTACTTTAAAAAATAAAAAATAAAAATTTGCAGCATATAATACCTGGGATTTATATCTCCACAATTCAATTAAGTTTCATTTATGTAGTGCTGAATATTCTGGCATCATTGTTTACAGTGCATCCGGAAAGTATACACTGCGCTTCACTTTTTCCACATTTTGTTATGTTACAGCATTTAGAAACATTTACAAACAGCTGAGAAACAATAATCAAAATTAAATCTGCAAGCAGCGTTGGTCGGGCCCGCATATTTGGCTGGTGCTTCCTGCCTTTACCCATTCAACATATCTTTACCTGCACATTACTTACGTATTATTATTTATTTTTTCTTTATTTAATTGATGTATTTCTTTTGGTGGGGGGAGTGGTATGGTTGGGATATAAACAAAAAAATATATTTTGACATTTAGGGAAGACAACAGATATATGATGTATGTGAATATGATGTAATGGATAGGAATGTCTGATGCTGGATGTCAATAAAAAAAAAAAGAAAAAAAAAAGAGAACTTAAATAATGACCAATGTATGACCATGTAACTATTTGGTATCGGATCGATACCTAAATTTGTGGTGTCATCCAAAACTAATGTAAAGTATCAAACGACAGAAGAATAAGTGATAATTACATTTTAGTGTTTAGAGTGTCCGCCCTGAGATCGGTAGGTTGTGAGTTCAAACCCCGGCCGGGTCATACCAAAGACTATAAAAATGGGACCCATTACCTCCCTGCTCGGCACTCAGCATCAAGGGTTGGAATTGGGGGTTAAATCACCAAAAATGATTCCCGGGCGCGGCTACGCTGCTGCCCACTGCTCCCCTCACCTCCCAGGGGGTGATCAAGGGGATGGGTCAAATGCAGAGGACAAATTTCACCACACCTAGTGTGTGTGTGACAATCATTGGTACTTTAACTTTAACAGAAGTGTCGATAGAACATGTTGAAATGGAAAATAACCAGATATTATGTGATCGGCCCTCGTGGCCCAAAATCCAACCAGCCCATCTGGAATTGTCCAGATCTCCGGGACTGTACAGTAGTTGTCTGTTTTTATGCTGTAAGCACTGTAAAGTAGTGTATACACAATAACAACAATAATAGCACCCTTTATATTATAATTTTTTTATTATTATGTATTGTTTTTTATAACTATTTGTTCAACACCCTAGTGGACAGCGGTATCTATAGTGTCATTCGAATCAATCCATCTTGAATCAAGCTTTTCGACTGTTTTGATGAAAGAAACGAGACATTATTTTTAATAAAATAAACAGAAATTCTTTACATTAAATTACTTTTTAAGTCATATTTCATTCAAATATTGTTTTTTTTCATCCTGTGGAGTCTCTAAAGAGGATTACGAGTAATGTATAATTATTAAAAACGCCGTTTGACAGTGCATACAACAAATACACATGTGGCAATTTTTACAATCAACAATTGTAATGATATAATATTAGCATGGTACCATTTTATTATATGCACAGATAACTTTTGGTGAACTTACATAAGTACATGATAATATTTAGCTACATGACTATACAGCTGTATTATAGGAATATAAATTACCTTACCTGTACCACAAATAGTGCAGGATTAATCTGAATGGGCCTGTGGGAAAATAGAATGAATGAACATACATCTGAATGTATTATTTTATTAGTAGTAAATATAGTATAAGCATGTCCTTAAGAATTAGGACAGACTTACCTGTCACTGTTTTTGCAATAATAGAGACGTCGTGTTCTTTGTTGCCTCGCTGCTGCAAAGATAATGAGTTGAGTTGAGTTGAGTTGAGTTTGTGTTTATTTGGAACATGCAAGTATACAACATGATACATCACAATTTCCAGTTTCTCTATTCAACATGTTCGAAAAGGAGTAGGAAGAAACAGAGCTTATTTAATCCTACCCCTTTTCCTTTACATAATAGTTGCTAAAACCTTTGTTCACTTCCTGTTCTCAATTTATTTACAATATACTACATAA
This sequence comes from Entelurus aequoreus, assembly GCF_033978785.1. Lineage (NCBI taxonomy): Eukaryota > Metazoa > Chordata > Actinopteri > Syngnathiformes > Syngnathidae > Entelurus > Entelurus aequoreus. The sequence goes on from NC_084734.1 coordinate 36,642,235, forward strand.
GTAGTAACATTAAAAATAAATAAATAATAATGAGCGAAGTAAGTTATATTTCATATGGTGAGATAAGTAAGATTATCAAGAAAATTAATGGATGGATGAAATAAATTCAGAATGCTTATCATGGTTCTTCTTCTCTGTGCTTTGTAAACACTTTAAGTTTGAAGATTTTCTTGAAGTGGATCAAATTAGTACATTGTTTGATTTCTTTGCTTAATCCATTCCATAATTTAATTCCACATACTGATATACTCAAGGTCTTGAGTGTTGTATGTGCGTACAAATGTTTTAAATTACGTTTTTCTCTAAGATTATATTCCTCCTCTTTTGTTGAGAAGAATTAATGTATATTCTTGGGTAGCAGATTGTAGTTTGCTTTGTGTATAATTTTAGCTGTTTGCAAATTCACTATGTCGTGGAATTTCAGTATTTTCGATTCAATGAATAAAGGGTTTGTATGTTCTCTATATCCAACATTATGTATTATTCTAACTGATCTTTTTTTGTAACATCGTTAATGAATGAAGTGTACTTTTGAAGTTATTTCCCCATATTTGTGCACAATAACTCAGATATGGTAACACTAGCGAGCAGTAGAGAATATGGTGTGATTTTTGGACTAGAACAAATTTTGCTTTATTCATTATTGACGTGTTACTTGCTACTTTGTTGTATATTTTTTACATGAGATTTCCAGTTCAATTTATCATCAATCATTCTCTCTCCTCTTTCAATTTCTATTCTGTCCATTTGTATTTGTGTTTGACTTTCCCTTTTCCTGTTACCGAATAGCATTATTCAGTTTTTTTGTCAAACCATCTCTTCATACTACATACTGTACATAAACATTCACTGTGCAAACATACATATACACATAATGTACATATACAAGTACATATACATACATACACTCATGCATATAATCACATTTAATCAAATACATATTAACGTTGTTGCCCTAGGGCAGGGGTCGGCAACCCAAAATGTTGAAAGAGCCATATTGGACCAAAAATACAAAAACAAATCTGTCTGGAGCCGCAAAAAATTAAAAGCCATATTACATGTGTCATGAGATATACATTTAATTAAGAGGACTTAAAGGAAACTAAATGACTTTAAATATAGCTACAAATGAGGCATAATGATGCAATATGTACATATCGCTAGCCTAAATAGCATGTTAGCATCGATTAGCTTGCAGTCATGCAGTGACCAAATATGTCTGATTAGCACTCCACACAAGTCAATAACATCAACAAAACTCACCTTTGTGCACTCATGCACAACCTTAAAAGTGTGGTGGACAAAATGAGACAGAAAAAGTGGCATAAAACACGTCCTAGAAAGTCGGAGAAAGTTATACATGTAAACAAACTATACGGTGAGTTCAAGGACCGCCAAAATAAGTAGGACAAAACGGCGCTCCCCAAATACTCGAATCAGTGATTGATTGATTGATTGATTGATTGATTGATTGATTGATTGATTGATTGATTGATTGATTGATTGATTGATTGATTGAGACTTTTATTAGTAGGTTGCACAGTGAAGTACATATTCCGTACAATTGACCACTAAATGGTAACACCCGAATAAGTTTTTCCACTTGTTTAAGTCGGGGTCCACTTAAATTGATTCATTATACAGATATATACTATCATATATACTATCATCATAATACAGTCATCACACAAGATAATCACAATGAATTATTTACATTATTTACAATCAGGGGTGTGGAGGGGGGAGGGGTAGGATATGGACATCAAGTAGTGGACAGAGAGAGAGAGAGAGAGAGAGAGAGAGAGAGAGAGAGAGAGAGAGAGAGAGAGAGAGAGAGAGAGAGAGAGAGAGAGAGAGAGAGAGAGAGAGAGAGATCAGAAGGCATAAGAAAAAGTATCTGCATTTGATTGTTTACATTTGATTATTAGCAATCCGGTGAAGCATGTTTAATATAAACAGTGTGATTTATAACAATTAGGGAGGTTTGTGTCATGTTTGTCCTCCTACAGAAACCACACTAAAACAAAAAAATTGATTTTTTTCCCCTCATCTTTTTCCATTCTTCATACATTTTTGAAAAATCTCCAGAGAGCCACTAGGGCGGCGCTAAAGAGCCGCATGCGGCTCTAGAGCCGCGGGTTGCCGACCCCCGCCCTAGAGTAAACTGGGTAACACATGGCACACTGACAAGGCTTAACCTATTGTTACTATAACAATCTACAAGGTTAATATAGTTGGCTTTTCTTTCTTCCCCTCCATTTATCTGCTTTCTTTTGTATTTCAAGTTATCATTACATATTTTGTTGCATTTGAACAATTGTATTGTTGATAATAGAGGTAATTATTGTTATTATTAATTATCAATAGTGCTATTTCCATTGGTATTTGTATTGCTCCATTTGTAGTGTAATCATTTTTAATTGTCATTTCTGTATTATTATTTATTTCACTAACTGCTTCTTTGCTATCACTTTTACCATCATATTTGTACATATCCTATTTGCTGATGTTGTTCTATTGTCGTTGTTATTGTTGTGTTTGCTGTTTTTGTTGTCTCTCTGTCTTATCCCCCTCTTGTCCCCTCAATTTCCCCCTCTGTCTTCCTTTTTTTCTCTTTCTATCCCCTCCTGCTCCGGCCCGGCTGCACCAAATAATAATATAAATCCATTTAATCAAGTCTAATACAAATAAGGCAACAAGATAAGTATCCCACACTTCTCTTTTGTAAAGTAAATCTGTACAGCCGATATGGGCATCTACATCAACTATATGATTTGCCTGAGTAGCTGGACAGGACCAAAAAAAACATCTCTTCAATTTGTTCATTTCTTCTGTTATTATTTATTATTTGTATTGTCTTCTTCTGTGTTCTCTCCTGAACAAAACGCTGCTGTGACACCCGCGAATAATACTAACTTTAAATCTTTTGTAACTCCACAAATATAATTTATATAAAGATTGAACCATTTTGGTCCTAGTATTGATCCCTGTGGTATGTGAGAGTTGGGCTATGCATTCGTTGCAATTGGTTTTGAGGGCTTTTTTGGACGTAATTCGACTTGTATTGATTCAAAACGTGACAAAGGTAGAGAAGCATCCATCAAAGGTTAGGAGTTTATAGTGAAAATATAAAATGTTTATGCTACGTGGCTCTGCTTGCCGTTGACTCCAACGTTTAGTAGTTCACGTTCCAAAGGCGAAAATTAAAACAATGAGGGCAGAAACATTGAAATAGAAAACTTGGGCATGAGAAGTGAATTTATAGCCAACTAACCTGCGTGTCAGCCTCGGGCGGCCATTCAGTAATAACAAGCAAATCGTATAAAATGTTTTCATCTTTGCTTGCAAGCAGGCTATCCTCCGCCATGTTGACTACGGCAGCCAGCAGTCAACTGTGTCGACGGCGAGCCGTGTGGGACAAACTAAACAGGGAACTGCGTTTTTTTAATACTCATAAACTTGTGATTATAAAAGGCTATCAGTGAATGTGTGTGTGTGTGTGTGTGTGTGTGAATGGGTGAAAGTTGTTAGTCGATTTAAACTATTATACAAACATCGGGTGTTAACATGTGCTCAATGTTTCCTTACCATTATTGCTATGTTGTCTATTACCATTGTTGGTATGTTCATTCTTCCTACATTGTTGGTACAAATTATTGTTACAGTTTAATAATTATTGTTACCTGTGGCAATGCCACCATGATACAACATTTGTATTATAATCCTTAAACAAAGTAACAGTGAAACTCAATGTATTAATCACTGAATGGAGAACTGGGGGTGGGAATAAAATAAGTTATCTTCTTCTCACTCCCTTTCAGGCAAAACTGGATCATCACGCTTACATACTGTACATTACCTTTTGCAATATATTAATGTGTATTATTATGTGTTGTCTACCTTGTACTTTTTTATGTCATTGCCTGAAATAAATGAGTAAATTAAAAAAAAGAAAAGAAAAAGAAAAAAGTGTTTGAATATGTGTGTGTGTGTGTGTGTCTGTGTGTGTGTGTGTGTGTGTGTGTGTGTGTGTGTGTGTGTGTGTGTGTGTGTGTGTGTGTGTGTGTGTGTGTGTGTGTGTGTGTGTGTGTGTGTGTGTGTGTGTGTGTGTGTGTGTGTGTGTGTGTGTGTGTGTGTGTGTGTGTGTGTGTGTGTGTGTGTGTGTGTGTGTGTGTGTGTGAATGAGTAATATGATGTATTGTGTAAAGCGCTTTGGGCATGATTGCAGGTGTAAAAAAAAACGTTATATAAATACAAACCATTTACCATAAAATAGGGTTGCTTTATAATTTATTGTCATTTTTAAAAAGAATAAATCCCGATTCAAACCAACACATGCCCGGAACCAATGTTACGGTAAAGTCTTGTTTCTACGTTTAACTTCTGCTAAACACGTGGCACGCAGTGTCCATTTTTGCCTACGTCATACCCGGAATATTCTACCCGCAGTAATGGCAGCCTTTTCTGGTAAGATTATCCATTGTATTCTATGCTGCGTTAACGTAGCGATTTACAATAACAAATTATATGTTTTTTTAACTGTTATTACTAATTTTCTTGTCCGGCAGAAATGGGCGTTATGCCCGAAATCGCCCAGGCTGTGGAGGAAATGGACTGGCTGTACGGCACTCTGCACACAATACAATTTATATGCAAAATGGTGTCGATGGAAAAATAATCGTTTGTATTTTAATTTAATTGTTGGATTTTAGGCTTCCTACTGACATCCAAGCTGAGTCCATTCCCTTGATTCTTGGTGGAGGAGATGTCCTCATGGTAAACATATTTGTACAGAATTCATATGTACAGTCCATCCATCCATCCATTTCTACCGCTTGTCCCTTTCGGGGGTGCTGGAGCCTATCTCAGCTGTGCACGGGCGGAAGGCGGGGTACACCCTGGACAAGTCGCCATCTCATCGCAGGGCCAACACAGATAGACAACATTCACACACTAGGGCCAATTTAGTGTTGCCAATCAACCTATCCCCAGGTGCATGTCTTTGGAGGTGGGAGGAAGCCGGAGTACCCGGAGGGAACCCACACAGTCACGGGAGAACATGCAAACTCCACACAGAAAGATCCCGAGCCCGAGATTGAACTCAGGGCCTTCATATTGTGAGGCACATGCACTAACCCCTGTTCCACCGTGCTGCCCCATGTGTACAGTATATGTCTAAATGTTATTTTACCATTTAACAGCTTTTTCTTTCCTCCCCAAGGCTGCAGAAACAGGTAGCGGTAAGACAGGAGTGAGTACCTCATAGACATCCGTGTTTCACCCAAAATGTGTCAAATATGTGACAAACCGGTACTAATGTGTTTGTTTTCAATTTCAGGCGTTCAGTATTCCTGTGATCCAGATTGTGCATGAAACACTGACTGATCAACTGGAGGGCAAAAAGAGTAAATCCAGCATCAAAACTGGTGGAACTGGTGAGAATCTGCTTTATTTCACTTAATGGAGTCAAGCTATCCCACATAATACAGTTTATGACAAATGTTTGTCATGGTTTTTTTTTCTGCTGTTCAACTGTATTATGTTGTGTTTATCTTCTTTGTCAGTCTTCAACAACTGGCAGATGAATCCTTACGACCGCAGCCCTGCTTTTGGTGAGAGCCACAAAATGCCTTTTTTTTTTTTTTCCTTTCACTTTTTATTTATTTTGTTGTATTTCATTAAACATTTATATTTATTAAATATGAAATCAATAAACTATCAATATTGTATTCATTTATTGAATTATTATTATTATATATTTAAATATTATGTATTTAATTCTTTCAATTTGATGTTTTTTTGTGTGTTTCCTCTCAGCAATCGGCCCAGATGGATTCTGTTGCCAGAGCAGGGAGTTCAAAGAATGGCACGGCTGTCGCTCCACAAAGGGCGTTGTCGCTAAAGGTGCACGCAATTACATTGAATCCGTCCCTATATCATTCATGCGTTTTCTTTATTTTCATGACTATTTACATTGTAGATTGGGACTGAAGACATCAAAACTATGAATGAACACATGTGGGGTTATGTTCTTAACAAAAAAAGGTGAATTAACTAAAAACATGTTTTATATTCTAGTTTCTTCCAAATAGCCACCCTGTGCTCTGATTACTTTTTTGCACACTCTTAGCATTCTCTGGGTAAGCTTCAAGAGGTAGTCACCTGAAATGGTTTTCACTTCACAGGTATGCTTGAAGCTCATCGAGAAAATGCCAACAGTGTGCAAAGCAGTAATCAGAGCAAAGGCTGGCTATTTTGAAGAAACTAGAATATAAAACATGTTTTCAGTTATTTCACCTTTTTTTGTTAAGTACATAACTCCACATGTGTTCATTCATAGTTTTGTTGCCTTCAGTGACAATCTACAATGTAGTCATGAAAATAAAGAAAATGCATTGAATGAGGAAAAGGTGTGTCCAAACTTTTGGCCTGTACTGTATCTTCGGATGTCATGTATCATATACATGGGTAAAATTAAGTTAAACCCAAAAAATGTTTTGAAACTCAAAAATAAAAACTTTTAAATATTTAATATTGCAGTGTCAAACGTATTAAAATAAACACTATATAAAGGCTGGGGATTTTCAGTTAATCATAAAATAGGCTTGATTGTTGACTAACTGTGTGTGTGTGCACTACTTGGCTGCAACCAGCAGCAGCACTATTTAAGTGGTTAGAAGAAGTGCATGATTTAAAAACAGTAGATATCTAAGATATATCTAGTATTCCAACATGTTTTTTTTGTTAGTTTTTTTTAATATACATTATTGAAAAAGCAACTATAGTAAATAACATTATTATGTTTTGTTGTAATTAAAGGATTGACATTCATGGCAAATGAGGAGGGTATAATAAGATTGTGTGAATGTTTTTATATTATGACCCATTTTGTGTGTTTAGGAAAGTACTACTATGAGGTGAGCTGTCATGACCAGGGGCTGTGTCGTGTGGGCTGGTCCACCAGCCAGGCAGCCCTCGACTTGGGTACTCATTTACTCACTCTTAATGTTTTATACCATGTATTCCCCCCTTGACCTTTTTTTTTTATTCTCCAGGAACTGATAAATACGGATTTGGCTTTGGCGGAACTGGGAAGAAATCGAATAGTAAACAATTTGACAGCTATGGCGAGGTAATGTGATGCATTAATAAATACTGTAGTATCTGTGTTACACACATATAATGATATGTGGGGGGTTTTGTACTTTGCAGGAGTTCACCATGCATGACACTATTGGATGCTACATAGACTTGGACAAAAGCCAAATTTCTTACTCAAAGAACGGTATGAAAAATGTGTTGTGTTGTCCACAAAATTAGGTACACCACACATTGAATGAAAACAAAGCTCTGTTTTCGTTGTTATACTAATGCAGCATTTTGTTATTAATGTTAATAGTTTGCAATGCTGGAAAATTGCGCTGCGTCATGCAGAGCTAAGGTGTTTCTAATACTTTGTCCATCTCGCTCAGTAACACAAGGAAACCAAAATATTAGAAATAAGGGTGTCCCAATTAAGGGCTGCAACTAACAACTAATTTGATAATCGATTAATCTGTTGATTATTACTTCGATTAATCGGATAAAAGAGACTAACTACATTTCTATCCTTTCCAGTATTTTATTGGAAAAAAACAGCATACTTGCACCATACTTATTTTGATAGTTTCTCAGCTGTTTGTAAATGTTGCAGTTTATAAATAAAGGTTTATAAAAAAATAAAATAAAATAAAAAAGTAGCCTCTGCGCCTGCACATAGCATAGATCCAACGAATCGATGACTAAATTAATCGCCAACTATTTTTTTAATTGATTAGTTGTTGCAGCCCTAGTCCCAATACAACTTTTTCACTACCAAAAAAATACATTTTCAGATTAATGGCGATTCTTATTTGTAACGATTCTTAAAGGGGAACTGCACTTTTTTTGGAATGTTGCCTATCATTGACAATCATCATGAAAGACAAGAACACATGTCTTTTTAATTATTTTTTTTTTACAATTTTAAAGATGATAAAATAAAACTTGAAAGATGTGGCTAATAGGAGTCACCGTTGTAGTTTTCAAAGCCCTCTAAAACAGTGCAAGTCTATATATAATGAAGTAATGGACACATTCATATATGTAATGTATACAATATTTACCGTATTTTTCTCATTTTAGGGACGGATTTATTCCGCGCGTTAATATCTGTTTCCATAGCAGCGCATGTCTGACTTCTGATGATAAAACTGCACATTTCAGAGTGGCCTTTTATTGCAGGCAGCTTAAGGCACACCTGTGCAAAATTCAGGCTGTTTAATCAGCATCTTGATATGCCACACCTGTGAGGTGGGATGGATTATCTTGGCAAAGAAGAAATGCTCTCTAACACAGATTTAGACAGATTAGTAAACAATATTTGAGAGGAATAGGTCTTTTGTGTATATAGTAAGAGTTTTAGATCTTTGAGTTCAACTCATGAAAAATGGAAGCAAAAACAAAAGTGTTGCATTATATTTAAGCTCATTGCACTGCGTTGGTTTATCTAAGGTTGTGGCAAGTGAGTGTTTATTTATCCAATATTTCATAAGGTGTTTCTTTTTAAATCAACTAGGTAATGATCTCGGTTTAGCTTTCGAGATCCCTCAGCAGCTGAAGAATCAACCCTTTTTTGCTTCCTGTGTGCTCAAGGTATCACTTTATGGGAATCAACTGTCTAACACAAGACATGCAACTTGGCTTTTTATTTATTTATTTATTCAAGCTTATTTGTGTTCCAGAATGCAGAGCTCAATTTTAACTTTGGCGCTGAGGCCTTCAAGCATCCGCCCAATAGTGGTTTTGTAGCCTTGGATAAGGCTCCAGAGGGCCAAACAGTCAAGTCTTCACAGACAGGTGTGTCAAAAGATACAATGCCAGTGTGGTGTGTCACTAATTTGTTGCTTATGCCGGTATTATGTGTTTTTGCACAGGCAGTGCCAAGGTCAGCCAGGTGAAGGTGTCCACCAACGCACCCAAGGCTCTCATTATCGAGCCATCAAAAGAGCTGGCCGAGCAGACCCTCAACGTCGTTACGCAGTTCAAGAAATACGTGGTCGACCCTAAGCTCAGGTAGGACAGTTTGGCCGCAACATTAGGAACACGTACACAAGCAAATATCTGGCCTTGAGACAAAAGTACAGGAACGCTCACATAAACTGAACTACTGCATGAATGTGCATTCAAAGAGTTATAAAACAAAAAATACTGAAGTTAATTAGGACATCTGAGCAGAAAAAATATTAGTACCATTTTTTTAATGCACTCTTTACTCCCTGAGGACTTTTATTCCCTGGTGCTATCTCTACTCGACTAAAATTATTTCCCAGTGTATTGTTGCCATATAAAAGCATTTGAAAAAAAAAAAATTTGAACATAAAAATACCTGTCTTAAAAAAAATGTTTTTAATGAAGTAACACAAAGTTAGAACCAAAAAGATTGCAAACAATTACCTGAAAGGACGATTAAGTCCCCTATGCACTTTAAAACCTGATTTACTAAGATCTAATTACATCGCACTAAACAGCAGGTGTAATCTATAAAGTAGTGTGTACTATTAGTGGGCGTGTTGCGTGAGATCTACTAAAACTGCTTGTGCAATTGAAAGGTGACATAGACCGCCTTATTTAAATGAGGATTTTGGTTGTACTATAAAGGGGCATCACCATAAAGACACTGTTATTTACTGCACATTCATTTGATCATGCTCCTACCTGTGGCATTTTGCTAAGTTTTCAAACAAGCAGGAGACATCTACCACTTTTTATGGGCATTTTTTTTCTTCTTGCTTTTGTGCTTGAAAGCAAATTGGCAGAGAATTAGGAAGTGTTATTGTGTGTCCAGCTGTGGAAGCACTGAGACAAAAATGTCTGCACAGGAGGCAAAACCTGTTGGAAGTGGGAAGGGTGTTATAATATTCTCAATAAAAGTAAAAAAATAGCGACCGTCAAACGTTTTACTTATTCTGGAGACTACAATGCATTTTATTTATTTAATTTGTTTTCACGTAAAAAAACCTTATTTATTAAGTGTGGCGGCCATGATTTAGCTGTGTGGTGCGCCACATTCAGTTACATTAAGGGGAAACCCTGATATTCTATGCGAAAAACAAACGTCATTAAACAATTTTAGATGACACCAAATTGCATCAATTAAATTTGTATTAATCCGCCCCTTAAGTCATCCAGCAGCTATGAAATTATAAAGGGATGTTGCTGAATAGACGTTGTCTCATATTTTTTTTTATTTGCGTAATATGTCGAAGTGTACACGTAGAACGTAGGATTCTCTGTCCATCGTCAGTCTTTGCAGCACAAGCACTCCTCTCTCTCATCCGTGTGTGGATCTGTCAGTTTGCACGTCTTTTTCAAACATGCTAAATGAAATGCAAAATAGTGCTCCCAAAACGGTGATAAGTGTTGGTAAATTACATTGTTGGTGCTGTACAATAAATTAGTATTTTCTCCTCCCAGTATTGTGGGCATTTTGGTGATCAGCATTTATTTTGCTAATTGAAGACAGAGAGACAGACATAGACGCAAAATGAATTGCACACCTTAATTTGCTCAACTTTAGAGATACAATCTACTTTGCACACATTTAGTAGATCAGCCTTGCGTGTGCTATCAAGTTTGCTTGTGTTTTAGTACACACAAATCTTTAGTAAATCAGGCCTTTAGGGTACATGAAAAAAAAATCTTATTTTCCACATGACCGCAATCCATCTGTTGCAATGTGTTTGAGGCTTAGATGATGTCATCGTATAATTTGCATAATTGGCCATGACGCATTTGTTTGTAATTTTTAATGGTTGCTGTTTAAGAGATCAATTGTATGCAAAAAAAAGAAGAAGAGCAGAACACATATGTTTAGAAAAACAAATGAACGTTATTCTTTCTGGGGTGTATCTTGTTTGAAAGGAGCAGTACGTGCTTTTGTGTCCACTGAGACAAGAAAAGGTTGTTAGATTTGCCGTTGGTCGCTTTTTAAAAAAACTAAATCTATAGGCGTCTGAATGTTTTTTAATATTGGCGCACTCTATATTGGAAACACTGATCCCTCCTGCTTTGTCTTCGTATGCTCTGGCAGGTCAGGTTCTTTTGAGCTGTGTGAAGGAGCAAATTTAGTATGTCATCTGCAGTATGGCGTTGTAGCAACAAGCTACATTCAGGCATTATAATGAGCAAAGATGAACAGGTAGTGCCAAATCTATTTTGGCGGTCCAATTTTATTTGGAGCAGGTCGTCACAAATACATTAATATATGGCAAACAAAGTATATAAAGACACTATGTCTTGTAAATAGTGCCTTTGCATTCCGAGTATTACCCAGTATGTCCTAGTGATGCGCCGATTATTCGCCCACTGGTCAGTTACTAGGGATGTAACACTATTGTAGATACCGCGGTATTGCGGTTTCAAAATCCTCACAGTAAACTCAGTGCTTCTTTATTTTCTGTTACGCCCCTCCAGAAAGAGGAAAACAATCTCCACTCTGCCGTGACTATAAATATTATCATTTGTCTATAAAATTGTTTTAAGTACACCTCTGTATAACTTTGTATCCTATTAACATTAAAGAAACAAATTTGGATCAATTTACAACAAACAATAACTTTATTAACATCATTGTTTAGTCTTTAACAGAAAAGATTTGAAGTGCATCTATTTGCCTGACATTCAAAAGAAGTATCCTTATTTAAACTATAAAACATTTTGACCGACTTGAGCCATTTCATATTGAAAAATAAAATTAAATAAACTCAATAAATAATAAAGTTAAATTGATCAGTAATATTAACTCAAGAACACAATATATAAAACACTTTAACCTACAAAACATCCATCCATCCATGTTCTACAACAATGAATAAAACAATTTGTGCAGATTTTTTTTTTATCAATATGAGGAAGTCTGGATTAATGGCTACAGTGATCACGTTTTGCAGTACAGAGCTTTTCGAAGCGGGGTTTCAAGCATGATACTGCAGTGGCTCTCATCCCCCACTTTGGACAAGGGGGAGTTTTCAAGCCCCACCTGCCCCCATCGCCCCAACAGAACGCTAATGCCAAGCTTAACATTTTCAAATTTATTGAACATCAAGTAACATCAAGTTGTATACATTCAAACTCAATAACATAAAATAACATCAAGTTCAATAATAAATAAAATAACTGTGCAGCTGTTGTATAACTTGCATCAAGTTCAATATCAAATAAAATAACTTGCATCAAGTTCAATAATAAATAAAACAAAAGTGTTATAACTTGCATCAAGTTCAATAATAAATCAAAAAAAAGTGTTATAACTTGCATCAAGTTCAATAATAAATAAAATAAAAGTGTTATAACTTGCATCAAGTTCAATAATAAATAAAAAAAAGTGTTATAACTTGCAACAAGTTCAATAATAAATTAAAAAAAAAGTGTTATAACTTGCATCAAGTTCAATAACAAATCAAATAAAAGTGTTATAACTTGCATCAAGTTCAATAATAAATCAAAAAAAGTGTTATAACTTGCATCAAGTTCAATAATAAATCAAATCAAAGTGTTATAACTTGCATCAAGTTCAATAATAAATCAAATAAAAGTGTTATAACTTGCATCAAGTTCAATAATAAATCAATTAAAAGTGTTATAACTTGCATCAAGTTCAATAATGAATAAAAATAAAAATGCCAATTTGCAATCTTTGCAAAAAAAAAAAGGAGGAGCTAATGCATTTGGCAAGACAGGGAAAGTGAACATGAGTTTTACAGTACTCCAGCATTAGTGGCTGCAATGAGCCTGTTTTGCACTGCACAGCTTTTCAAATCGGGGTTGCAGGCTTGACACTGCCACTGTTAAAACCTCATTGAGTTCGGGGCTGAGCTGCCTTGACGCGAGTGCTTCCCGGTGAGTGACACAGTGTGTCCAATGCGCATTTGGCGCAACCCTCTTTATTAGAGCCTGCAGCCCGTTTCTTGACTTTGCCATGGTCTGTGCGCCATCAGAGCAAAAGCCCACACAGTTTTCCCGTTTAAGGTCGTATTCTTTGAGGAAACTGTCCATTATATTGAACAGTTCATCAGCATTGGCTCTATTTTTTATGTCTTTGCAAAACAGCAAATCCTCGCACAGTGACTCGCCATTCACAAAGCTTCCGCTTAGCCCCGCCCCCATTTGTTACTGTTGCTATGTCTGTCAAACTTTCGCTCCTACCTAGAAATTTAAAGCCTACAGGAAAAATAAGTAATTTACATATATTTATATAGCGGATTTCACAGACAGAATCACAAAGTGATTTACAGTGTGTATAGAAAATGAAAGCATAGTAATAAAAAAAAATCTAAGAATATAATTGAAAAAAAAAAAAAATTAAAGTGAAATTTCCTCCCGTTCCTCGCGCCCCACCTGTCATGTCTCTATTCCCCACCAGTGGGGCGCGCCCCACACTTTGAGAAACGCTGTGATACTGCATGATACTGGCATTTCCTTGGCATTCCACCGTGCCACGGGTAACTTGACACAGTGGTTGTTCCCGCACATTTCTTTGCTCTTAAAAATACATGTTTGTGCCGTAGTAATAAACATGATTAGAACATATGTCATTTTTACGGAGCTTTTTTTTGGGAACAACACCACAATAATATCGTACCATGGCCTTGATACCGAGACAATATCATACTGTGTGATTTTGATCTTGTTACATCCCTAGTATTGGCCGATTATTGCCTTTCAATGCCAATCACAAAAGCTAATCCCCGCTGGCTGACACTTTATTTTTGGTCCTTCAGCTGACAGTGGTGGCTCTCAGGCTCAGCTCCCCTACGTTAATAATAATAATCTCCATTGCAGCAATAAACTAAACATGTTACACACCGGGTAAGAACAAGCAGAAACAGTAAAGATAGCATGCTAATTGATAAACTAGCCCGAGAGCTGGCTGGCTTGAAACAATACAAGAAATAAGTGCTTAGTAAAGTTTAAGAAGTGTAGATGGAAGTGTGTCACAGCACAAAGTAAGCCGTTATTAACAAGTAAATTAATAAGAGTCCAGAGAGAGGACAATATAACGGAAACATAGTCTGTTGCTGTGTAGCGGCCAGGCTACACGCAAGGGGAGGACAGATGGATTTATATATCGTTAGTGTCGATACTAAGGGTTGTATCGGTGTATGATCGAGATAAGAGTGATTAGATTTATATTTTTATTTAAAGAAAAAAAAATTGGGGGGTATTTTTTTTATTTTTATGTTTACCAACTCAGGACTAATTCCCTGGACACAGGAGGACCCTGAGAACAAAAACTAAAGGTTTTAATTAGTAATCAATGCTTGTTTTGCTTAGTTATTGTGTACAAATGACACTTGCTTGCTTTAAACAGAGAATAAAGAAGGAGTTTAAATATTGTACTCACCACATATACATTCTAAAATGTACAGTAATTACATGTGAACTGCATCAGCTGATCTCACTCATGGATGATCCTCAGCACACACCCCTAAAAGGAAACACTCTTAGTATCTACATATATTCAATAAATATGAATGTTGTATTTTGTCGCTCTGCAGGGAGCTGCTTGTGATCGGTGGTATGGCTGCCAAAGATCAACTGGCGGCTCTGGAACTAGGCGTATGTGTCCTTAATATAAATTTGCTGCTGTGCACTTTGTTCTTTTTTTTCATCCAATTTGTCTGTTCCGACAGGTGGACATTGTGGTGGGAACCCCCGGCCGACTGGACGACCTCATATCCACCGGGAAACTCAGCCTGTCCCAAGTCCGCTTTCTAGTCCTGGATGAATGCGTATGTAGAGATGCATTACTATCGATGACATTATCACTAAAGGAACATTGATATATTTTGTGTGTGTGCATTTAGGATGGCCTCCTGTCAGCGGGATATACAGATTTCATCAACAGGATCCATAATCAGATCCCTCAGGTGACATCAGATGGCAAACGGCTGCAGGTAAGATACACTTTACATCCGAGGAGGATCGAATGCTAATTTTCTCGTCGTAATTCAATCTACTTGCCTCCAGGTGATTGTGTGCTCGGCCACGCTGCATTCCTTTGACGTTAAGAAGTTGTCCGAGCGCATCATGCACTTCCCCACTTGGGTGGACCTGAAGGGCGAGGACTCGGTGCCCGAGACAGTCCACCATGTGGTGGTACCCGTAAACCCCAAGGCTGACCCCCTCTGGGAGCGTCTGGGCAAGAATCACGTCAGGGTGAGTTTCACTGGAAGCTGCGCTGCAAGTCAGCACTTTGCAGTGGAAAAGCATACATTTTACCTCCAAAGTTAGTTCGCTACATAGCAGGATTCTGTGGATTGGAACACTTATAATGTTTCTTTATTTTTTATTGTTATATCTGATAGAATTGTGCCAAAACCACAAAGCCTTGTAGAGGTGTGGCCAAATAGTTAACATGTTGGTGCATATCAGGATAATGGTGCAGCTCCAGGCATTTTATTTAAAGGTGACCTATGATGATTTTAATCTACATTTGAAACACTTCTTTGTGGTGTAGATAATACGTACTGGATTTGCTTAGATGTAAATTTTGCTCCACAGTCACCTTTATAACCATTGAAAGGCAATAATCGGCCAATAATAGGGATGTAACAAGATCAAAATCCCACGGTATGATATTGTCTCGGTATCAAGGCCATGGTACGATATTATCATGATATTGTCCAAAAAAAAGGCTTGGACAAAAATGCTATATGTTCTAATCATGTTTATTACTACGGCACAAACATGTATTTTTAAATGCAAAGAATTGTGCAGGAACAACCACTGTGTCAAGTCATCTCTGGCGTGGTGGGATGCGAAGGGGGGGGCGCGCGTGTGACCCCGGTAAAACATGCTTTATCAGTATCATGCTTGAAACCCCGCTTCGAAAAGCTCTGTACTGAAAAACGTGATCATTGTAGCCTTTAATCCAGACTTCCTCATTTTGATTTAAAAAAAATCTGCACAAATTGTTTTATTCATTGTTGTAGAACATGGATGTTTTGTAGGTTATGTGTGCGTGCGTGCGTGCGTGCGTGCGTGCGTGCGTGCGTGCGTGCGGTACTAATGAATTGAAAACGATACTATACTATACAGCAGTGACGTTGCTGAGCCGAGGAGCATGTTGAGTGTGTCAGCACACTCACAGAGCGCAAAAACACAATGGGGAGGAAAACTGGTAAATAAAGGCAATTCTACTGGTTAATAAAGAGGGTACGTGAAGTGCAATATGGAGGTATTTGGGCTTCAAAACTATCAAGATGACGCGTTAAACACGGAAGCACCACGCTGCAAGCAGTGCTTTAAAAGTTTTAAAGCACTGAAGCACTTTGACCAGGCATGTTTTAAATTAAAAACTTTTAAAATTAAATTTAAACATGCCTCGCCAGAGGTGGCATGATTTAAGTATTACAATCTTTGCTTCAAACTTAGGTAAACATTTTAAGAGACCTGCACAACGAATTTAAAGGTAATGTAGAGTAATGAGCTGCCCTGCTGTGCACGTACAGATAAGTAGACTCGCACACAGCTGTTTGGCTTGATGCCAAATATTAGCGAAGTCCAAACGGTGAGCGCAAATTAATGCAAGTGAAATTACCAAATTTGGTTTAAAATTTCTACGATTTGTGTTTTATCTTTAACAATGTGTGTTTTACCTGCTCTTTGTCTTAGACGTGTACTTTTAGCCATAATATTATTTTTTGTATTTACTAATGATTTTATTCGTCTTAAAGCACAGACCAGGAGTGGCAACCATAAATCATGAATAATACAATGTCAGTAAAGCTTTTTATTCTATTCTAACCTAATCCTAGATTATGGCAGACTACATGTAACATATACAATTGTAAATTGTTCTTTGAGTGCAACAAGAAAATCCCAGTGTGTTTAATGGACTTTAATTTTAATTTTAATCTTCTCAAATGGTTCTTTGAATGCAATAGAAACCATATGTTTAATGTATAGTAAGATGTTTTGTTAAAATGAAGCCAAAAAATTTAAAATCATAAACATTTAGGTACACCTGCACACTCGCCGATCGATTCAGAAATACATGTTTTAGACACATTTATGTCACACGTCAGTATTATACACAAGATTCGATGAAAATAATACTTTATCATATTATTTCTTTGTTTTTACTCACAGGGGGAGGAGTTCATCCCCCTCATGCTGAGCGCTTTACTAAATGTCAAAATAAGTACGTGCATGTCGCTATGATGTCCCAACGCAGCCAGACTGTAAAACCCCGCAAACAGAGGCATTCAAAACTGCGTGGAAAATCACACCAAAATGCATGAACCTCATGATTTGATACTTTGGCCTTGACTAATGCAAGTATCCAACATTATAACAACATTTATGAGCAAGAATTTATCATAAGTCCCCTTTAAATTACTATTCCAGTCAATTTGTATCAAAGGCCAAGTTGGGACAGTGGCCTACCACAATCGAACATATTGCGCAATTGGCACCAACTCTATAATGTGCATTACTGCCCCGTGCAGGACTGATCTAAAACAGCATGACACCACATAATTGATCTGACGGACAGTATTTTTTGTTTGTTTGATTCTTAGACTGATGAGGTCCACGCCAAAGATAACACCAGGCCAGGCGCTAACTCTGCAGGTAGGGTTTCCTAACAGTTTTTTTCTAACCACAGAGGCCATTATAATAACTTGTATTTTGTGTGGTAAAGAAATGTGGTCGGAGGCTATTAAGGTGCTGAAGGGCGAGTATACGGTAAGGGCCATCAAAGAGCACAAAATGGACCAGGCCATTATCTTCTGTCGCACCAAGATCGACTGTGACAACATGGAGCAGTACTTCATCCAGCAAGGCGGAGGTAGGAAAACCTTCCCATGAAGAAATACTACAGATGTTGGGGGTTTTATTCACTAACGTGGACTTTCCATCAGGTCCAGACAGTAAAAACCACCAGTTGTCTTGCGTTTGCCTCCATGGCGATCGAAAGCCCAATGAGAGAAAGTATAACCTGGAGTGCTTCAAGGTAAAGGAGTACTACAGTATTTTTGTCCTATATTAAATGTTCTTTAAAGCAACAGTTCTCAAGCTTTTACATCAAGTATCACCACAAATATATTTTTGCAATGCAATTATCATCGTTGTTTCCTACTAACATCATCTTGTGTCCTCAGAGGAAGGAAGTCAGACTCCTCATCTGCACGGATGTTGCCGCCAGAGGGATCGACATCCGTGGAGTTCCTTACGGTAACATTTACACACGTACCTTCCAATAGAATCAGTAGCGGTGCACCGATACAACTTTTTCACTTAGATACAATACCCATATTGCAACCTTGAGTATTGGTAAAAACTGTGATGTGGAATGTTAGAACAGTCTTGATCAAGTATTATTTAAATAGAGACCGTCCGGAATGGACTTATGCTTCCTTTATCTATTTGCTATTGAAGTGGAGTGGTAATTCTTTTTTGCGACTCCTCGTGGCCACAATAATTTAGGTATAGCTCAAGACGCAGTAGGTTGAATGATGCGGACACGTTTGTTCCTGGATACTTTTTAATACACCTCTGCCTTGGAGACTTTGTATGAGTAAGTAATACGTAACTAAAATTACTTGATACTTGTTTTATATTGACCATAGTTGTGTTTTACTCTGCAATATTGTTCAATTAAAGACACTTAATATTACGTATGTCTCGCTTGAGTGCTATTGTGTGGCTGCTAGTTCCTTGTAGCCCATAGCCTACCATGCTTACCTTTTGTAAAAGACTAAAAAGCAAGAAAAAAACAACCTTCAGCTGTTTAACCTACTCAGTGGCCTAGTGGTTAGATTGTCCGCCCTGAGATCGGTAGGTTGTGAGTTCAAAACCCTGGCCAAGTCATGCCAAAGACTATAAAAATGGGACCCATTACCTCCCTGTTTGGCACTTAGCATCAAGTGTTGGAATTGGGGGTTAAATCACCAAAAATGATTCCCGGGTGCGGCACCGCTGCAGAGGACAAATTTCACCACACCTAGTGTGTGTGTGACAATCATTGGTACCGTATTTTTCCGAGTATAAGTTGCACCGGCCGAAAATGCATAATAAAGAAGGAAAAAAACATATATAAGTCGCACTGGAGTATAAGTCGCATTTTTTGGGGAAATATATTTGATAAAACCCAACACCAAGAATAGACATTTGAAAGGCAATTTGAAATAGATAAAGAATAGTGAACAACAGGCTGAATAAGTGTACGTTATATGACGCATAAATAACCAACTGAGAACGTGCCTGGTGTGTTAATGTAACATATTATGGTAAGAGTCATTCAAATAACTATAACATATAGAACATGCTATACGTTTACCAAACAATCTGTCACTCCTAATCGCTAAATCCGATGAAATCTTATACGTCTAGTCTCTTACGTCTAGTCTCTTACGTGAATGAGCTAAATAATATTATTTGATATTTTACGGTAATATGTTAATAATTTCACACATAAGTCGCTCCTGAGTATAAGTCGCACCCCCGGCCAAACTATGAAAAAAACTGTGACTTATAGTCCGAAAAATACGGTACTTTAACTTTAACTTATTGGTTTGGCTGCAGGACTGATTGCATTTGAACGCTTATAATAAGCATTTTTTTTGCAAGCCAATATAATTCCATACTTATTTTTTTGCTGATATCGGAGCGATATCAATATTGGATCAGGACATCCCTATATCATGTTTTAACAGTTACTTCAGTTTTAGTTCTGTTTCAATTGTCTAAAGACAGAATACATAGCCTCCTCTGCTGGCCTTGCCAAGTATTAAATACAATATATGAGAAAAAAATTGCTAACATCAGCGGTGATAAATGTTATATATTGCTACTCTCATTCTTGCAGTGATTAACGTCACCCTGCCCGATGAGAAGCAGAACTACGTCCACCGTATCGGCCGAGTGGGCCGAGCAGAGAGGTTTGGTCCCATTTTGCATAATATTTGTGTATTATCGCCTGGGTTATTAAAGTTATTGTCGCCATATTTCCTTTCCAAACATGCAGAATGGGCTTGGCTATCTCTTTGGTTGCTATGGAAAAGGAGAAGGTAAGGTCAGATGAAGTCAAAGAGCCTTTTTTTCTTTATTTTCTGCATATTTGCGATTACACAGGTGTGGTACCACGTCTGCGCCAACCGAGGCAGGGGCTGCTACAACACCCGACTGAAGCAGGACGGCGGCTGCACCATCTGGTACAACGAGAAAGAGGTAGCCGACACAAACATTCCACTTAGGGGTGTAACGGTACACAAAAATTTCGGTTCGGTACGTACCTCGGTTTAGAGGTCACGGTTCAGTTAATTTTCGGTACAGTAAGAAAACAACAAAATATAATATAATAAAATATAATTTTTGGGTTATTTATTTACCAAATTTGCAAAATCTTCCACCAAAAATATTTTTCTTAGTGGAATATTTGATGTGAAGTAATCGGAACCTTGGATAGGTCGATAATTCATAATAACATTGATTTTGATTCAATATTATTTTTTGAGCAATGACAGTTTGAAAGAAAAAAAAACAACTTAGTTTTATTAGTCAACATTGCAACTTTTTCTAAATTACATTTAACCTCTAAGCTTTTTTATTTCACTTTTGTTATGTTTTTGTTTATTTTAATAGTATTTTTAGAATGTGCCGTGGGCCTTTAAAACATTAGCTGTGGGCGGCAAATGGCCTCCGAGGCACACTTTTGACACCCCTGCTATAGATAATAAAAAATTCAATCTGATAAATCTATGGATAAAAAGCAGAGCCTGGCGACGCATGCGCGTTTATCATAACTCTCTCGCTCTCTCTGTCTCTCCCCCTCCCTCACGAATTCTGCTGCGCGCACAATTTGTTTTGTTTTTAACCCCTTCTTAACCCTGAACGTACATTGAAAATACACGCAACCCTAACTCAAAATGCCGGACATTTGAGGCATTTAAGAAACTCCGCCCTGACAGCTCCGCAAAAGAGGACATGTCCGGTGAAAAGAGGACGTATGGTCAGTCTATCGTAGCCCGTAAGCTGCTAGCATGCCGTGTGTTGTGCCTTGGTGTGCATTGTTTACACAACGCGCGTTACGCTAATTAATATGTCCGTGTGGAAACTCGTTCGGTACACCTCCAAACCGAACCGGAACCCCCGTCCTGAAACGGTTCAATACAAATACACGTACCGTTACACCCCTAATTCCACTTAATCCATTCAGGAAGTCCACGCACGTTTGTCCTTACCCCCGTTGTCCTTTTTATTTCCACTTCCCGATCGCAGCTCTTGTCGGAAATTGAAGAGCACCTCAAGTGCACCATCACCCAATGCGAGCCGGACATTAAGGTCCCGCTGGACGACTTCGACGGGAAGGTCACATACGGCCAACGCAAGGCACTAGGAGGTGCGTGTCTTCTGATTTGTCCATGTTTACCCATAACAAAATCAAGAAACTGCAAATAATCTCTTCTTGGGTCAAATTGTTGCCGTTCTAAGTTTTTTTTAAATGTAACTGTCAAACAAGTGTAAAAAGAAGTTAACCATTGTTAATAGGTGCAATAAGCAAGACAAGAACACAAAATGTAAGAAAAGATTATAAACAGCTCACTTATTTTGTTATTAGCATTATTGTTGACGTATTGCCGATTTAATCATATTGTACTGGGCAATCTGGACAGAGACGATTGTACCAAGGGTCCACCTTCATGAGTGGGGTGTGCGGTTTATGACTTTGAAAAAACAGGCCATTTTGTTAACTTTAATCTCACTGCAGCCATGTTGTACTGACCAGCCAGGACAGAAACATGTTCACTACATTGCTGTATTGCAGTTTCCTTGTTTGATGGTTGTCATCTCATTTTACCCTTTTCTATATGGTGGTATTAAGGTTTTGTTATTAGTTATTTTTCCCCAGAAAAAGTTGTAACTGTCCAAGCTGTTTTGCTTATCTTTCACAATCCTTATGAGGGACAAGAACAAAATAACAAATTAGAGTGATATACCGTACAGGCCAAAAGTTTGGGCACACCTTCTCATTCAATGGGCTTTCTTTATTTTCATGACTATTTACATTGTAGATTGTCACTGAAGGCATCAAAACTATGAATGAACACATGTGGAGTTATGTACTTAACAAATGTTTTATCTTCTAGTTTCTTCAAAATTGCCAACCTTTGCTCTGATTATTGCTTTGCACACTCATGTCTTGTGATTGTCCCCTTTAAATACTATTGTGCTAACTACTGTTGTGGTGCTTGTTGACTTAGGTGGCAACTATAAAGGTCACGTGGATGTTCTGGCCCCCACGGTGCAAGAGCTAGCCGGCTTGGAAAGGGAGGCCCAGACATCGTTCCTGCACCTGGGATACATGCCCAACCAGTACTTCAAAGCCTTCTAAATGCAACTGGCTGCTCTTAAGCTGTAGGTCATGAAAGATTTACATTTTCAAATCCATCGCACTTAAGAGTGTCTTAGTGCTGTTATGAAAACATATTTTCCTCATGCGAATGCTACAGCATAACCTGTTTTTTTCTGATGAATTTGCCTGGTAAAGGTATTTATTTTTGAGTGATTGGTTACAGAGTTTGTGCATTTTGATGGCTCTGTTTTCTCTTTTGAAATAAACTGTGGCAGCCACTCAGTGTGCAGTCATTTCATTAAAAAAAACGTGAATATCTATGGAAGGTCAAATAGGACAAAATTAGGTAAATAAATAGATCCTTAAATAATTAAATGAGTCATTGATTCATTATAATTGAAATTAAATCCATGAATGTCATCAATTCATGTAACCTTAAATACATTGAATTGTTTATTTTAGAAGACTGAGGTGATGTACCAACCTGCCACACAAAGTGACGAAATGGAGAGAAACTGGCAGCAGTTGACAAGTTCACTTATCTAGGCAGTACCCTCTCTTGCAGCGTGCATTTTGATGACGAGGGTGCTACCAGAATCACCAAGATCAGCTCTGCCTTTAGGCTGTAGCAATTATTTGTGTGGGAAGGCAAAGACATCAACCTCCTAACAATGTTAAGTGTCTACAAATCTATTGTCATCACAACAGTCTGGAAGACGCGCTAGCTGTTCTAAGTCGACCACTCCTCTATGACATGAAATACCTTTTATGACCCTTTGCTACCCCCGAATTGACTGGACTCTCACATTATCATGAATAATTCAATCACTGTACTGTACCCACTTGGCATCCATTGCAGACGGTCACCCAAGAGGGCGCTGGGGTCCCTACATCTGTACGGCCCCTTCCCAAGGTTTCTTCTTCTTCTCATTTTGGAGCCGCCATCCAACACTGATTTCATATTAGTCAGTAAAGAATGATCTGCCTGTTCATAAAAGGCATATAGACTCAATTGCAAGGGCAGGATCAAAATGGTCTTTATTGAAAACGTGAACTATCACTGCAATAATATGTGACATAGCCTCGGACTGGAAGGATGGTAGCCTAATTGTTAGTTATTTCAGTTTATACAGTAATATACTGTAGACAATTGACAACACGGATTTCCATTATAACAAAAATAATAATGAATCAGGTGCCGTATTTATCAAGCTTCTTAGAATTACTCCTAAGAAGTCTGCTAAGATTTGACTTAAGAGTAAATAAATTATTCGCTGAAAGCTGCACTTCAAAGTTAGTTATCAAGCGTCTTACTCACACTTTCAGCGAAGTGTAGGACTGAATCTTAAGTGTCACACTCAGAGCTGAATTACGACATTACTATGTGCCGTAAACAGAATTTTAGGTGACGTCATTTCTGTGTCCATAGAAATGACCAATCACGGAAGGGAATCCCTTGTCTAAGAATAAAGAAATATCTTAGAAATATTTAAGTGGACAATGGGAGTGTATATTTTGACAATAAACTACAAAATAATACAAAACAAACTAGTCCCCGCCCGCACTCACGCTACCGCTCCCTCTCTTCTCTCGCCCACACACTCACTGACGTCACTCACCTCACATGCTGTCACCTATTAAAGGGCCACACACATACGCTACTCTCATAACATTTTCTTTCCGATTCATTAATTAGGCAACTAATTTGAAACTGGTGTGGGTGGGTCTATATATACTAGCCCACTGCAACCACATGCAGAAATCAACAAGGAATCGAAAATGATTAAATCTGTGACAAAAATAATACCCGCTCTGTCTAAACGATACCGTTTGATCAGCTGCTCGTCATCAAACAAAACCAGGACATCCTTCCGCTCCCTGAACGTTCGCGCACGTCTCTCTCGCCTCAGTGCCATCCCCTGCTGGCAACTCCTAACCACTTAAGACACCTCTGAAGGTCTCTTAAATATCGTGGAGAGTAGGAGTGATTCTTAGACTTAAGAAAGTTGATAACTAGCTTTTATTCTTTGAGAGTAGGACTAAATTTCGCAAATTCTCAGGACTTAAGTGTAAGATGGCACTCTAAGACGCTTGATAAATACGGCCCCAGATTTATAAAGATGTTTTTAGCCACAGACTACTTTGGAACTCATGAGCAGTGTTACCCATACATTCATTTATTTAGCTACATTTGGACGAAAACAGCATGATTTGGTGCTACCAGTTGCCCTAGCTCATAAACACATAATGGGGCTGTGTGAAGAAGGAGCTTGTCGTTCAAATTCTTGAATAATATACTGAACCTCAACTTAGTTGCTATGTTTAGAGAGTATTCAGGTCCCTCTAAATGATTTTCAGAAAAAAAATGGCAACACATTTTGCAACTTCTGGTGTTATTGGACACTTTTGGAGACATTTTGCATGCATGTTTAAAAGATTAAAATGCCACAAATACATTGAAGTCCTGGGGGGAGTAGGGCTGATGGTATCCTATACACAGCAGCTTTTCACTTTCTAGGTGACTTCTAACATGTGACATTACAATCTATT
This sequence comes from Entelurus aequoreus, assembly GCF_033978785.1. NCBI lineage: Eukaryota > Metazoa > Chordata > Actinopteri > Syngnathiformes > Syngnathidae > Entelurus > Entelurus aequoreus. The sequence goes on from NC_084734.1 coordinate 36,667,163, forward strand.
AAAACATTTGAGCATAAACTGGACGTGAATTGTTTATCTGTTGTGTGTTAGTGTGTGTGCTGTCAATGTTTTCTTGTACGAGAAACTCTTACCACAAACTGAGCACCTAAAAGGCTTTTCTCCTCTGTGCGATCTCACGTGTGCTTTCATGTTTGACTTTTGTGAGAATCCTTCGCCACAAAGCAAGCAACTAAAAGGCTTTTCTCCTGTGTGAGTCCTCATGTGCGACACCATGTTTGACTTTCGAGGGAACCGTTTGCCACAAACTGAACAACTGAAAGGCTTTTCCCCTGTGTGCGTACTCATGTGTCGCATCAAAGTATACCTCTTGGCAAATGTGTCGCCACAAAGTGAACAACCAAAAGATTTTTTGCCTGTGTGTGTCCCTACGTGTTGAGTCAAATAGCGCTTGTGAGAAAAGCTTTTACCGCAAACTGAGCAACTAAAAGGTTTTTCTCCCGTGTGTGTTTTCATGTGTGATACCATGTTGGACTTTCGAGAGTAACGTTCCCCACAAACTGAACAACTGAAAGGTTTTTCGCCATTGTGCGATCTCATATGTAATATAATTTCTACCTTTTGAAATAATATTTTACCACAAAATGAGCAGCTGAATTGTTTGTCGCCTGTGTACATTCTCATGTGTTTTAGCATGTTTGACTTTTGAGAGAATCTTTGAGCACAAACGGGGCAACTAAAACGCTTTCGCCCCATGTGTGATCTCATGTGCGATATTGTTGCTGTCTTTTTTTCAGAGCATTCCGAGAAAGTGTCAGCGCAAGTCCTGATATTACCTTCACAGTCTGTATCGCTGCTCAAAGGTTCTTGGGCGTTGTGCATGTCTTCCTCCTCAGGAGAGCTAAACGTTGAGTCATCACTATCTGCTACCGGGGCTAAGAGGTTGTCTTCATGGTTTTCAGTCTTCAAAAGGACAACAGTCAGTGTCAACTTGGTGATATCAGTCTCCTGCTGCCCTGGAAAACACTCTCCCTCTTGAGTGATCAAGAGTTCCTCCTCTTCCTCTTTAACATGGGCTGTGTGTGAATTATCTTGCTTGCGAGTCCCCGGCTGAGTGCCTGTACGTTGGAGTTCACCCCAGTGGACAAGAGGGTCGCCTCCCTTCGCCTTAGGGTTGGAGGGGGTAAAACTCTGACTGTTGTTTGTGCGTACGCACCAAACAAGAGTTCAGAGTATTCGGCCTTTTTGGATACCTTGCATGGGGTCCTGTATGGGGCGCCGGCAGGGGATTCCATAGTCTTGCTGGGGAACTTCAACGCGCATGTGGGCAATGAAAGTGATACTTGGACTGGCGTGATTGGGAGGAACGGTCACCATGATCTGAACCTGAGTGGTGGATTGTTATTGGACTTCTGTGCTAGTCACGGACTTGCGATAACGAACACCATGTTCAAGCATAAGGATGCTCATAGGTGTACCTGGTACCAGAGCACCCTAGGCCAAAGATCAATGATCGATTTTGTAATCGTATCAGCTGATCTGAGGCCGTATGTTTTGGACACTCGGGTGAAGAGAGGGGCTGAACTGTCAACTGATCACCATCTGGTGGTGAGTTGGGTCAGATGGTGGGGAAAACCTCTGGACAGACCTGGCAAACCCAAGCGTGTAGTGCGGGTGAAATGGGAACGTCTGGAGGAGTCCTCTGTCCGGAAGGACTTCAACTCCCACCTCCGGCGGGACTTCTCTGCCATCCCTGTGGAGGTTGGGGACATTGAACAGGAATGGGCAATGTTCAAAGCCTCTATTGCTAAAGCTGCAGCTGCGAGCTGTGGCCAGAAGGTCTTAGGTGCCTCAAGGGGCGGTAACCCTCAAACACCCTGGTGGACAGTGGTGGTCAGGGAAGCCGTCCGACTGAGAAGGATGTGGGTTATCCCAGGGGAATCCGGAGGCAGTTGCAAGGTACCAACAGGCCCGAAGGGCAGCGGCCGTGGCTGTGGACGAGGCTAAGCAGAGGGTGTGGGAGCAGTTCGGGGAATCCATGGAGAAGGACTATCGGGCGGCACCAAAGCTGTTCTGGAAGACCATACGGCACCTCAGGAGGGGGAAGCAGGGAACCATCCAAGCTGTGTACGGCAAGGATTGGACTTTGCTGACTTCAAGTGTGGAAGTCGTAGGGCGTTGGAAAGAGCACTTTTAGGAACTCCTGAACCCAAATACATCAGACACACCCTCCCTGACAGGAGCAGAGCCTGAGGATGATGGGGGATCAACGTTGATCTCTCGGAGTGAAGTTACTGAGGTAGTTAGACAACTCCACAGTGGCAACGCTCCGGGGGTTGACGAGATCCGTCCAGAAATGCTGAAGGCTCTGGGTGTTGATGGGCTGTCTTGGTTGAAACGCCTTTTCAACATTGCGTGGAAGTCTGGGACAGTGCCGAGGGAGTGGCAGACTGGGGTGGTGGTTCCCCTTTTCAAAAAGGGGGACCAGAGGGTGTGTGCTAATTACAGGGGTATCACAATACTCATCCTCCCTGGGAAAGTTTACGCCAAGGTACTGGAAAAGAGGGTCCGGCCGATAGTCGAACCTCAGATTCAAGAGGAGCAATGTGGATTCCGTCCTGGTCGTGGAACAACTGACCAGCTCTTTACTCTTGCGGGAATCCTGGAGAAGGCCTGGGAGAATGCATATCCAGTCTACATGTGCTTTGTGGATTTGGAGAAGGCGTATGACCGGGTCCCCCGGGAGATCTTGTGGGAGGTGCTGAGGGAGTACGGAGTGAGGGGAACCCTGCTGAGGGCCATCCAATCTCTGTACAACCAAAGCGAGAGTTGTGTCCGGGTGCTTGGATGTAAGTCGGATCCGTTTCCAGTGGGGGTTGGTCTCCGCCAGGGCTGCGCTCTGTCACCTATCCTGTTTTTGATTTTCATGGACAGGATTTCTAGGCAGAGTCGTGGCCATGGCGGTGAAGGTATACGTCTCGGGGGGCTATAGTTTGCGTCACTGCTGTTTGCAGATGATGTGGTCCTGATGGCACCTTCGGTTCGTGACCTTCAGCTCTCACTGGATCGGTTCGCAGCCGAGGGTTCAGCGGCTGGAATGAGGATCAGCATCTCCAAATCTGAGGCCATGGTTCTCAGCAGGAAACCGATGGTTTGTACAGTCCAGGTAGAGGACGAGACTCTGTCCCAGGTGGAGGAGTTTAAGTATCTCGGGGTCTTGTTCACGAGTGAGGGAAAGATGGAGAAGGAAATCAGCCGGAGAATCGGAGCAGCTGGGGCAGTATTGCAGTCTCTCTGCCGCACTGTTGTGACGAAACGAGAGCTGAGCCAGAAGGCAAAGCTCTCGGTCTACAGAGCTATCTACATTCCTACTCTCACCTATGGTCATGAAGTGTGGGTCATGACCGAAAGAATAAGATCGCGGATACAAGCGGCCGAAATGAGTTTCCTCAGAAGGGTGGCTGGTATCTCCCTTAGAGATAGGGTGAGAAGTTCAGTCACCCAAGAGAGACTCGGAGTAGAGCCGCTGCTCCTTCGCTTGGAAAGGAGCCAGCTTAAGTGGTTCGGGCATCTCGTGCGGATGCCTCACGAGCGTCTCCCTAGGGAGGTCCTCGTTGCACGTCCCACTGGGAGGAGACCCCGCGGCAGGCCAAGGACCAGATGGGGGGATTACATCTCCTCTCTGGCCTGGGAACGCTTCGGGATTCAACAGGAGGAAGTTGCTAATGTTGCTCTGGAGAGGGAAGTCTGGGGGTCTCTGCTGGAGCTGTTGTCCCCGCGACCCGATTCCGGATAAGCGGTTGAAGATGGATGGATGGATATAATTTTTTTATCTTGATAGTTTGAAAATGAACACCAATGAGTTGACTGATGAACAATATCACATAATGTTTTCGGAAAATATAAATAACGACAAATAAATGATTAACCCAAATTTTTTTTTAAAACTAACAACGTTATGATTTGTACATGTGTGCTTGTTCTATCTTTAAACAAAGAAAACATTCTGATGTTGTCTTTATTTTTGAGTAATCGTGCCGTGATTTTACCAGTCCGATCCTCTTGGGAGTAGACTTTTCTCCATGTGGCCCCTGACCTAAAATGAGTTTGACACCCCTGCTCTAATCAGCGTCACATCCAAACAAGGTATATATGAAAACAGGGCAGGTAATCGTAAATCGACAACTAACATTAACATGAACAAATTAACAACTCAGTAAATACTAGGGGTGTAACGGTACGTGTTTTGTAGTGAACCGTTTCGGTACGGGGGTGTACCGAACGAGTTTCTAAGCTAAAGTCTTAACAAGCTGCTTTGCCTCTTCGGCCTCTGTCTCAGCACCCAGCATTGTCCCACCCACACAACCATCTGATTGGTACACACAAAGCGGTAACAGCCAATCAGCAGTGCGTATTCAAAGCGGTAACAGCCAATCAGCAGTGTGTATTCAGAGCGCATGTAGTCAGCGCTGCAGCGTCGAGCAGATAGGTGTTTAGCAGGTGAGCATAAGGCAGCATACTCTCCCCAAATTATAATAAACACCTCCCAGTCAACTACTAGTAACATCACTAGAGCCCGTTGACCTTCTAGACTGGCTTGAGGTGAAGGCTAATTCGCTTTTAGCGTAGCATTAGCTAATTTTGCGGTGTGTGTGTGTGTGTGTGTGTGTGTGTGTGTGTGTGTGTGTGTGTGCGCGTGTGTGTGTGCGTGTAGGCTCTCCTATTGCTTATTCTTATTGCTTGTACTATTTTTTCAGCTATAGTTACATTAATCCTTAGTAATGCAGCAGCCTAGTTTTGAATGGCAGGGTCCCTGCTATCACATGTTGATAAAAATATAACATTTACATAATAAAAATCAACTACAGGCTTCTCAAATGCTGTAATAAATTAAGCATGATGAGTTGACTTGAAACTGTTTAATGTTGCACTTTTTATATATAGAAGAAAAGTTTTGTCATTCTATTTAATCTGAGCATCAACTGGAGGCAGTTTAATGTTGATTAACGTGGGCAGAATTATTATAGTGTTCCCAATGTTAAAAGGATAAAGCCATTGTTTACAAATTTGGTAAATAAATAACCAAAAAATGTATATTTTGTTGTTTTCTTACTACACCGAAAATGAACCGAACCGTGACCTCTGAACCGAGGTACGTACCGAACCGAAATTTTTGTGTACCGTTACACCCCTAGTAAATACTATACGCTTTAATATTTAATGTGAACCAATATTCATGTAAAAAGCATCTGAGATTGTGTTTAATATGCAGTTAAATCTAAATAATTTCCTTGAGTGACATGTGCAAATTCGTATCGTTTTGGGACAAGCGGAAGAAAAATGGATGGGTGGATGAATTCACAGCTTATAAAGTAACCGCCACCACAACGTAGTATAATGTTTGTCTAATCCCAAATTTTTTTACTTGGGGGCCGCATTATATATATTTATATTCCGAGCGCGATGATGTCACATTGTCGATGGGAAAATTCATTTTTAGAAAATATGATTTGTCTGAGCGGCTAGGAGACACAGAGAGTAACAAGTGGTAGAAAATTGATTAGAAAGGACTGATTAAAAATGAATAATAATAAAAAATTAAAACATAAAAATGTTTTATTTTTAACTTGGGACTTTCGGCATGCCGGATTTTGGACGCTGGCATTTTGGGGAACCCTGGTCTAACACAATATGTTACACGTCAATGTGGCCACCATATGCCATATATTCACAGTGCTGCGACTTAAGATACAGCACTGTCAGAGAGAGTCTCAATTCCCACCTCCGGAAGAACTTTGAACATGTCAGGAGGGAGGCGCTGGACATTGAGTCCGAGTGGACGATGTTTCGTACCTCTATTGTCGAGGCGGCCGATTGGAGCTGTGGCCGCAAGGGGGTTGGTGCCTGTCGTGGCGGTAATCCTAGAACCCGCTGGTGGACACCAGCAGTAAGGGATGCCGTCAAGCTGAAGAAAGAGTCCTATCGGGCTCTTTTGGCTCATTGGACTCCGGAGGCAGCAGACAGGTACAGACAGGCCAAGCGGTGTGCGGCTTCAGCGGTCGAGGAGGCAAAAACTCGGACATGGGAGGAGTTCGGGGAAGCCATGGAAAACGACTTCCGGACGGCTTCGAAGCGATTCTGGACCACCATCCGCCGCCTCAGGAAGGGGAAGCAGTGCAATGTCAATACCGTGTATGGTGGGGATGGGGTTCTGCTGACCTCGACTGCGGATGTTGTGGATCGGTGGAGGGAATACTTCGAAGACCTCCTCAATCCTACCAGCACGTCTTCCTATGAGGAAGCAGGGCCTGGGGAATCTGTGGTGGGCTCTCCTATTTCTGGGGCTGAGGTTGCCGAGGTAGTTAAAAAGCTCCTCTGTGGCAAGGCCCCGGGGGTGGATGAGATCTGCCCGGAGTTCCTCAAGGCTCTGGATGTTGTTGGGCTGTCTTGGTTGACAAGACTCTGCAACATCGCGTGGACATCGGGGGCGGTACCTCTGGATTGGCAGACCGGGGTGGTGGTTCCTCTCTTTAAGAAGGGGAACCGTAGGGTGTGTTCCCACTATCATGGGATCACACTCCTCAGCCTTCCCGGTAAGGTCTATTCAGGTGTACTGGAGAGGAGGCTACGCCGGATAGTCAAACCTCGGATTCAGGAGGAACAGTGTAGTTTTCGTCCTGGTCGTGGAACTGTGGACCAGCTCTATACTCTCGGCAGGGTCCTTGAGGGTGCATGGGAGTTTGCCCAACCAGTCTACATGTGTTTTGTGGACTTGGAGAAGGCATTCGACCGTGTACCCCGGGAAGTCCTGTGGGGAGTGCTCAGAGAGTATGGGGTAACGGACTGTCTTATTGTGGCGGTCCGCTCCCTGTATAATCAGTGTCAGAGCTTGGTCCGCATTGCCGGCAGTAAGTCGTACCCGTTTCCAGTGAGGGTTGGACTCCGCCAAGGTTGCCCTTTGTCACTGATTCTGTTCATAACCTTTATGGACAGAATTTCTAGGCACAGTCAGGGCGTAGAGGGTATCTGGTTTGGTGGCTGCAGGATTAGGTCTCTGCTATTTGCAGGTGATGTGGTCCTGATGGCTTCATCTGGCCAAGATCTTCAGCTCTCACTGGATCGGTTCGCAGCCGAGTGTGAAGCGACTGGGATGGGAATAAGCACCTCCAAGTCCGAGTCCATGGTTCTCGCCCGGAAAAGGGTGGAGTGCCATCTCCGGGTTGGGGAGGAGATCTTGCCCCAAGTGGAAGAGTTCAAGTACCTTGGAGTCTTGTTCACGAGTGAGGGAAGAGTGGATCGTGAGATCGACAGGCGGATCGGTGCGGCGTCTTCAGTAATGCGGACGCTGTATCGATCCGTTGTGGTGAAAAAGGAGCTGAGCCGGAAGGCAAAGCTCTCAATTTACCGGTCGATCTACGTTCCCATCCTCACCTATGGTCATGAGCTTTGGGTCATGACCGAAAGGACAAGATCACGGGTACAAGCGGCCGAAATGAGTTTCCTCCGCCGGGTGGCAGGGCTCTCCCTTAGAGAAAGGGTGAGAAGCTCTGTCATCCGGGAGGAGCTCAAAGTAAAGCCGCTGCTCCTCCACATCGAGAGGAGCCAGATGAGGTGGTTCGGGCATCTGGTCAGGATGCCGCCTGAACGCCTCCCTAGGGAGGTGTTTCGGGCACGTCCGACCGGTAGGAGGCCACGGGGAAGACCCAGGACAAGTTGGGAAGACTATCTCTCCCGGCTAGCCTGGGAACGCCTCGGGATCCCCCGGGAGGAGCTGGACGAAGTGGCTGGGGAGAGGGAAGTCTGGGCTTCCCTGCTTAGGCTGCTGCCCCCGCGACCCAACCTCAGATAAACGGAAGAAGATGGATGGATAGATGGATCTGCTTCGTAAATAGTGACATTTGTTTTAAAAGATAAAAAGAAGGGTAAGTGTATATTTACATACATACCTGCAATGTTTGGCACAGTTGCAGTCTTTCATCCCAGTGGTTGTCGATGTCGTTCCTTCGCTTCTCTTGTTCGAGAAAGTTCCTCCTCATACGACACAAATGTTCTTTCAAACAGCCCGAATATTTCATCAGCTTCCGCCATTAGTCGTTCCTTCAAAAAACTATTGAAACGTTTAAATGGTGTCTTGTAGCGACTACACTGAAGACATGAGTGAAGCCTTGCTAGCGCTACTTTCAGCTACGTTACACTAACACATGCTAAGCTGCTGTTTTTTTTGCCAGCGCATGTAAATAAACACAAAGCAGAGAGAATATGAGTCGAATGTGACAAACAATCATAATGACAGATACAATAATAATATAAGTTGTTCCAAATGGCCATTCGTACACATTTCTTTCATTCAGTCTGGCTCATGTGTCGATCTAAATTTCGGTTGTGTCGATACCATTGTTGGTATCAGCATTGGTTTGATACCAGCATGATGGGTTCGATACAGTTAATTTTCCCAAATATCTGTGTTGACTTAGTTTATATTGTTTGTAAAGTCAGGAAATATATTATTGGACACAGGAGGGCTTTGGTAGCAAAAGGGCTCCTTCATACTACCATTTTCTTTGTTTTCAACCGGTCCAAAGCCCGCGAAAGTGAAATCCACCCCCACCCCCGCCCCTCCTACCTGGCCCCCCACTCTCCAACTCCACCCCTACCCCTTCACCTGAATGAAGATCAATATGCCGCTCCCTCCCCTCTCTCCCTCCTGCTCCCCCAAGCAGCTCCAGCCAAACAACGACCTGAACTGCTCTACAACTCCAACCTCAATAACAACCAACAACTTTTCTGGACAGTACCACTACACAGCGGACTCTGATGCTCTTTTTGGTTCCAGTGGACTACACATCATCCACCTTAATGTGAACAGCCTCTCTGGAACCAAACTCAACCAAATCAGAGAAATGTTCCTCAACACGAAGGTAAAAATCTTGTGTTTTTCTCAAACCAAATTTGATCAAAGTGTTTCTGACTCAGAGATAGAAATAGAAAACTTTTCGGTTATCAGAAAGGACAGGAATAAACATGGTGGGGGTGTTTGTATGTATATTCCCCAGGATATAAAATACATAACATGCACAGATCTCAACCACAATGACCTTGAATCTGTGTGGGCGGAAATAAAATTTAAAAACGCTAAGCCGGTACTTATAGGGACTTTCTACAGACCCCCTAATCAGAGTGATTTATATGGGGCTCTTGAGGAGTGCTTGGCTGGGGCAGACAATGTGGAGAAAATTATAACTGGAGATCTGAACACAGATATTCAACGCAGAGATGCACCTGTCTTCAGGTCCTACAGCAAGTTTTGTAATCTGCACGGTCTTTCCCAGCTATTAGCACTACCTACAAGGGTGTGTGATTCCACTCAGTCAACCATAGATCTCATTCTCACTTCAGACCAGCCTAAAATAAAAAATAGTGGGGTCATGATCTGTGGTCTTAGCGACCACTATCTAACGTTCTTCACCCGCAAAATAGCTAAACCCAAAGCCAATGGCCACATAACAGCCCAATCCAGATCCCTTAAAAAATACTCTAGTGACAATTTCATCTTAAAATTAGATGAGTGGGACTGGTCCCCTGCGCTCACGAGCAACCTGGTCGATGTTGCTTGGGATCGCTTAAAAACAGTGTTCCTAAAGATACTAAATGACATGGCTCCCGTGAGAACAGTCAGGATCAAAGCCCGCTCTGAACCATGGATGAATCCGGACCTATTAGCTGTCATAAAAGACAGAGACAGAAAATTCTCAGAATACCAAAAGTGTAAAACTGAAGTAGATAAACAACCCAATAATAACCTCAAATCACTCCTTTCAACTCTCAAAAAACAATGCAATAAATTAAGAAATAAGACAACCAACCTGACTAAATCCTTAAAAAAAATTACATTAGCGACAAAATAGAGGAAAACACAAATAAGCTATGTGAGCTCTGGAAAATCCTCAACAACCAGCTTCCCGGTTGCAGACAGAAACTTAAAACCAGACTCACCAACATCAGCATCAAGGAGGGTGACTCCCTCATTACAGACAAAATGCAGGTAGCAAACAGTCTTAACACCTTTTTCGCCAGCATAGCCGCAAGCTAGTCAGGTTACTTCTAGACCTCCACCCCAGATCCCACCTTACTCCTACCCACTTCTCTAAAGTGGGCTGGCTCAAGGTGGAGGACAGAGTTAAACAACTTGCACTGAGCCTAGTCTATAAAATCCGCTACACCTCCCTGATACCGAAGTACATGTCAAACTACTTCCTTAACGTAAATGACCGCCATAACCACAACACCAGGGGGTGCTCCACTAACCACGTTAAACCCAGATTCCGAACTAACAAAGGTCTTAACTCATTCTCTTTCTATGCCACATCAATGTGGAATGCGCTCCCAACAGGTATAAAAGACAGGGCATCTCTATCCTCCTTCAAAACCGCAATAAAAGTTCACCTCCAGGCAGCTACAACCCTAAACTAACACCCTCCCCGGATTGCTAATAATCAAATGTAAACAATCAAATGCAGATACTTTTTCTTTTTCTTATGCCTTCTGATCTCTCTCTCTCTCTCTCTCTCTCGCTCTCTCTATGTCCACTACTTGATGTCCATACACCCCCCCCCCCCCCACACCCCTGATTGTAAATAATGCAAATAATTCAATGTGATTATCTTGTGTGATGACTGTATTATGATGATAGTATATATGATAGTATATATCTGTATCATGAATCAATTTAAGTGGACCCCGACTTAAACAAGTTGAAAAACTTATTCGGGTGTTACCATTTAGTGGTCAACTGTACGGAATATGTACTTCACTGTGCAACCTACTAATAAAAGTCTCAATCAATCAATCAATCAACTCTTGTCAACAAGCTGTCCCACCACTCTGGTCGCTTTGGTGTAGAACACATTAAAGCCTTCTACAGAAAGCTAGGAGTATCCAACAACGATTTCAGATTAGAAATGGTCTCAGCTGATGAGGTGCTTAAAAAATTGAGCGCGCTCCACCCAAACAAGGCCACCGGACTTGACAATATCCCCTCCAGATTTCTCAGGGACTCTGCCGCCATCATTGCCCCAATCATCTTGCACATAATAAACCTCTCAATTTCACAAGGCCAAGTACCAAAAGATTTCAAGATAGCAAGAGTAACTCCCCTCTTTAAAAAAGGAAGCAAATTGGAACCTGGCAACTACCGACCTGTTTCTATTCTCAGTTCCATTTTGAAAGTAATGGAAAAAATAGTTTATGAACAGGTCGATGGTTACCTTGTCACCAATAAACTCATGTACAAATTCCAATCCGGCTGTAGAACTAACCACTCCACTGACACATGCCTTCTCTATCTGACCGACCACATCAAACATGAGGTGGACGCGGGCAAATACTGCGGCATGGTCATGCTGGACCTTCAGTAGGCTTTTGACACCGTTAACCACGCTGTACTGTTGGATAAGCTCAGAGCAATCGGATTTAACAAAACCTCATTGAGCTGGATGCAATCTTACTTGGAGGGGAGGGAACAGGTGGTAGAGGTGAACGGCACCGTGTCCCCCCTCCTCTCAGTGAGTCGTGGAGTCCCCCAAGGCAGTATATTAGGGCCTATACTGTTCCTAATATACATAAACGACTTGTCATCGGCATGCGACTGTGAATTGTTCTTGTTTGCGGATGACTCGGCCCTGCTGGTATTGGACAAGGACAAATCACAGGTGGAGAAAATCCTCAGTGCTGAACTCTGTAGAACTTGCACCTGGATCGCTGACAACAAGCTATCCATACACTTGGGTAAAACGGACTCCATCCTGTTTGGGTCCCACATCAACCTTAAGAAAGTCAATGATTTCACTATAAAAGTGGGTGACATTGTTATCACCAGGAAGGATGAGGTCACCGACCTCGGTTCCATTCTAGAGGCTAATCTTTCCCGTCATAAAATGGCAACCAAGGTAATCAAAAAGGTCAACCAACGAACGAGATTTCTCTACAGAATCTCCTGTCTGGTCAACAAAAGCACCATGAGGATTCTAGCGGGAACTCTCGTTCAACCCTTTTTCGATTACGCATGCACCTCCTGGTACCCTAGCACATCCAAAACCCTCAAATCTAAACTCCAAACATCCCAGAACAAGCTAGTCAGATTACTTCTAGACCTCCACCCAAGATCTCACCTCACTCCTACCCACTTCTCCAAAGTGGGCTGGCTCAGGGTGGAGGACAGAGTAAAACAACTTGCACTGAGCCTAGTCTATAAAATCCGCTACACCTCCCTGATACCGAAGTACATGTCAAACTACTTCCTTAACGTAAATGACCGCCATAACCACAACACCAGGGGGAGCTCCACTAAACATGTTAATCCCAGATTCCGATCTAACAAAGGTCTTAACTCATTCTCTTTCTATGCCACATCAATGTGTAATGCGCTCCCAACAGGTGTAAAAGAAAGGGCATCTCTATCCTCCTTCAAAACCGCAATAAAAGTACACCTCCAGGCAACTTCAACCCTAAACTAACACCCTCCCCGGATTGTTAATAATCAAATGTTTTTCTTTGTGCTTTCTGATATCTCTCTCTATATGTCCACTACTTGCTGTATATATCCTACCAAGTCAGTCCTACACTGTTTCAATGTCCATTTCTCTGTTGATGCAATTGTTGATGCTGATTGTTGATGACAGAAGTGTTGATACCAACCAAACCTACCCCCCCCCCCCCCACACCCCTTCCATATCCCACACCCCGGATTGTAAATAATGTAAATAATGTAAATAATTCAATGTATATACTCTGATGATTATCTTGTGTGATGACTGTATTATGATGTTAGTATATATTTGATAGTATATATCTGTATCATGAATCAGTGGACTCAAGTTGAAAAACTTATTCGGGTGTTACCATTTAGTGGTCAATTGTACGGAATATGTACTGCACTGTGTACTCCGCCTTCCGTCCGATTGTAGCTGAGATAGGCTCCAGCGCCCCCCGCCACCCCGAAGGGAATAAGCGGTAGAAAATGGATGGATGGATGTGCAATCTACTAATAAAAGTTTCAATCAAAAAAAGTATTCAAAAGGGTTTGAATGAGAACCACAAATGTTTTATGCCTTTATTTTGTATGCATGACTTTAGCTGGCAAAATAATATTTTTAAAAAAAGCACCGAATTACTCAAATGGACTTCAAGGGGTTCAATCTTGCACTTTTAATTTGGAAATCCACTTTCCTGTCCGTGCTTCCGGTTTCTGATGTCGCTTGCATGACGTCATCACCCAGTTCACTCATTGATTTCAAAGCAGGACTTTCGACCCCGAAAGGGACAAGCGGTGGCAAATGGATGGATGAATGGACTTTCCACTCAAAGCAAATAAATTATTTCGAGCTATAGGGAAAATTTGTCTCCCCGTGGTTAGGTATCAGCAAGATTACGTATATGTATGTGTAACTTACTCGTTTTACTTGAGTAGTATGAATTGATTAACGTGGACCCCGACTTAAACAAGTTGAAAAACTTATTCGGGTGTTACCATTTACTGGTCAATTGTACGGAATATGTACTGTACTGTGCAATCTACTAATAAAAGTTTCAATCAATCAATAGTGTTTTCCTGTGTGACAAAATGGCGGACCCTCGGCTCTTTGGCACGTTGTGACTACCAATCCCAATGACTCCAATAAGTATAATAATCGCAGTTATTGTGCAAATAAACCAGTAATTTGCATCAAAAATTGTTTCTTTAAACCAGAGTCGAAATTTTCATTTGAGCGACATCTAGTGGTCAATAAACAGCAGACGTTTCTAAACAAATGCTGTTGACTTTTTTATTATTATACAACCCTCGCTGGGAAAACAGCAGGGAGTTATGTATGTAAACAGACCAATCATTTTGACGTGGCTACATTAAGCCACGACATAGTGAATTTGCAAACAGCTAAAATTATACACAAAGCAAACTTTTGATTGATTGAGTGATTGAAACTTTTATTAGTAGATTGCACAGTGAAGTACATATTCCGTTCAATTGACCACTAAATGGTAACACCCGAATACGTTTTTCAACTTGTTTAAGTCGGGGTCCACGTTAATCAATTCACTATAACCTGCTACCCAAGAATATACAACAATTATTCTCAAAAAAAGAGGAGAAATATAATCTAATAGAAAAATGTAATTTAAAACATATGTACGCACATACAACACTTAAGACCTTCAGTATATCAGTATGTGGAATTGAATTATGGAATGGATTAAGCAAATAAATCAAACCATGTACTAATATGATCCACTTCAAGAATTTTTTCAAACTTAAAGTGTTTACAAAGTACAAAGAAGAAGAACCATTAAAAACATTCTGAATTTATTTCATCCATCTATTCATTTTGTAAATAATCTTACTCATCTCACCATATGAAATGTAACTTACTTCACCGAGTATTATTTACTTATTTTCATTGTGATTACTTATGGAGTATATTGTGAATAAATTGAGAACAGGAAGTGAACAAAAGTTTTAGCAACTGTTATGTAAAGGAAAAGGGGTATGATTAAATAAGCGCTGCTTCTTTGTACTTCTTTTCGAAGATGTTGAAAAGAGAAACTGGAAATTGTGATGTATCATGTTGTATGCATGCATGTTCGAAATAAACTCAAACTCAAAGAGCCGGCGCACCAAACAACGGTGGGCAAACGCTCCAAACACAGGAAGATGAAACCAAAAACACCATAAACACATGCAACGGGAAAATAATGCTGCTTGCGGAGCAACCCATTTTTACAAAGACATACAGCAATCCCAGGATTGAAATATATATTTAAATGTTATTATTGAGCTATATCAGTATACTAATTTGCTTTGTCAACTATAACACAGCTAAGATGTGGATATTTTGTCCAGATAGTTTAACATATATTGGCCTACATTGGATTGGTTTTAATGTCCAAAATGTATCAAGGGCACCCCCTCATCCTTCTAGGCTCCAATATGAAACTGGATAAGTTATGTACTCCCTGTCTTTTTAAAGTGAAAACAGTAAGTTGTGATCAGAGATGGACCTAGCCTGTTTGGTGTACATCAGAGGTGTCAAACTCATTTTAGATCGGGGGCCACATGGAGAAATATCTACTCCCCAGTGGGCCGGACTGGTAAAATCACGGCACGATAACTTAAAAATAAAGACAACTTCAGATTGTTGTCTGTGTTTAAAGATAGAACAAGCACAAATGTACAAATCATAATGTTGTTAGTTTTTTTTTTTAACTTTCGGTTAATAATTTATTTGTGGTTATTTATATTTTCCGAATAAATTATGTGATAATGTTAATCAGTCAACTCATTGATGTTAATTTTCAAACTATCAAGATAAAAAAAATTATATCAAAATCAAATTACAGGACTGGTAAAATCACAGCACGATAACTTAAAAATAAAGACAACTTCAGATTGTTTCCTTTGTTTATAAATAAAACAGGCACATTCTGAAAATGTACAAATCATAATGTTGTTTTTTTATACTTACATGTTGCGGTTAATAGTATTTTATCTTTATTTGTTGTTATTTATACTTTCTGAATAAATTATGTTATAATAATAATCAGTCAACTCATTGGTGTTAATTTTCAATCCATCAAGATAAAAAAATAATGTCCAAATCAAATTACAGGATGTTATTCATGTAGTAGGGACGGCGTGGCGAAGTTGGTAGAGTGGCCGTGCCAGCAATCGGAGGGTTGCTGGTTACTGGGGTTCAATCCCCACCTTCTACCATCCTAGTCACATACGTTGTGTCCTATGGCAAGACACTTCACCCTTGCTCCTGATGGGTGCTGGTTAGTGCCTTGCATGGCAGCTCCCGCCATCAGTGTGTGAATGTGTGAGTGAATGGGTGAATGTGGAAATACTGTCAAAGCGCTTTGAGTACCTTGAAGGTAGAAAAGCGCTATACAAGTATAACCCATTTATCATTTATTTATCATTCATAGTTTGCTTATTTTCCTTGACTGGTGCACTAACATCATGTGTTTTATTTTTTGTTTTTACATATGTAGCATCATCTACAAAGATACAAATAATTGCTATTGTGACATCTAGTGGACACATTTAGAACAGCAGTTTCTTTCATTCCAAAATTTTGGCTCATTTTTATATTTAGCAAACTCATCCCGGCGGGCCGGGTAAAACCTGTTCGCGGGCCTAATCCAGCCCGTGGGCCATACGTATGACACCCCTGGTGTACATCATTACAGTACATTAAAAAGTTTGCAAGCGTGGTAACCGTGTAAAGCAAATTCTCTCCATGCCAGAGTATTCTAATTTTTTCTTGGTCCGAGAAAGCTGGCATTGTTTTTTTTGTTGGATTCGGCCCAAAGAATAACCTTCACCTCTCTCGCATTACACTCCATGTGCTCCGTGAAGTGGCCACATTTGCCTCAGCAATTAATTCCTCACAAGAGAATTTCATCATGCAGATTCTTGAGCACAACTTTGACTTGATCCTACAGGCGGAATCTTTTAAGATTGCTTTTCTACAGGAACTTATGGCTGCAATAACACTGCTCAAACAGTATGTGAATGATGTTAAACATAAAAAAAAACACCTGTGAACTTCATATCCCCATGTCATCAAATATATATACCTTGGCACACGTCCCATACCTGAGCTCACCAGTATCTCTGTTCCACAGATTTCCATGCTGCCAGCAATGAGCTTATTCCCACGGCAAGTGTAGACCAATATACATTCTGTGAAGAAATGGGTCTCAAACAATATGTATTTAACTGTCCACATCGTCAAAAAAACTGGTCATAACAAAGGTGACCTGAAGTGACTGAAGTGACAGATGTTGCTGAAAAGTTGGGTGGAAAATTTGAGGAGATATTTTTTGATATTCTCGAACGCAACTTCGATCTGGATTGGCAAGGTGGAAATTCTGATCTTGCCAAATATATCCTTCTATACATACCTTCTGTAAAGGGTCCAGATTTTGTACACAATTTACACCCAAGTAAAATAGGTGAATTAATAAAAAACGTCAGTGGTATCCATCCATCCATTTTCTACCGCTTATTCCCTTCGGGGTCACGGAGGGCGCTGGAGCCTATCTCAGCTACAATCGGGCGAAAGGCGGGGTACACCCTGGACAAGTCGCCACCTCATCGCAGACGTCAGTGGTAGACCACCGAAATTGTGGGAAGAAAGCAACAGTTGAACCATCTCCTCCTTCATCATCTCATGATATGTCCAAAGAAAATCATATTGGTCATCCCTCTGACACTGATCAGCTCAGTGAATATGAGAAAAACATGTGGAAACTGCGTGAACATAAAGTCCAGCAAGTTCTCTCGATGCCTCATCAGGAATATTGCCCTTTCTATTCCTACTCCAGATGCAAGAAAGCAGGTCTAGATTTCAATGTTGGATCTGGTACAAAACCAAATCTTGATCTGAAATTTCTGACTAATGGTTTAATGGTAGAACTTACCATTTTGGTTTGGACCCTTCCATCAATGGAAATACTTTTTATTGCAGATATCCTGGAATATAATTTTTGTCTTGAGTTTAACAGTGACCAGCATCGTCGCTCTTTTGTAGGGCGAATCATGTCTGTCATATAAACGTCGACACGGGCATATCATCAACCTGACCAAAAGTTTAAACTTCCTGTGCCAGTGTATTGCGATAAGGTCAGCCATGCAAATGAAACCTACTGCCCTAAATGCTACCAACACAAAAGTGATTGTCTGTTTCAGGAGAAGTCACAACCTGGTTACAATCACCAGCATCAACCACATGCTGACAATTTCTTAGCTGGTGTAAATTGCACAACTCAAAGGACTGCAAATACCCCTTGCACTAACCTTCCAACATTTAAGGAACATGTCAACTATCCCCATTGCAAGACAACAGGTATAAGCCTGTATGTCAACAAAAACAGCCAAAGAACAAACTTAGCCCACGTTTGCTGACATCTGCAGCATTTAAAGAATTGCTTTGTTTAACCCAAAAGCTGTTTGTGAAAACGAAATTGCAGATCTTGATGACATCCTTCAACACAATTTCAACATCGGTGGCCATAGACAAGCTATAAATCCAGCAGGCCAATTCTGGAAATCAACAGTTGTTGGAGAGCACATTTGGTTCAGTGAAGTTGTTGTTGTACATACAGAAGAGAAAGTTAAAGGAGACAATTCTGTGAGAAAGACAAATGTGAATATAAATAGTCCTGATTGTGAAAATCTTCTCATGATAATTGTCCCATCCAACAAACAAGAACCTGACATGGACTTAAATCATCACCAGTATGGATTAAAACTAGGGTTGAGCCGGCAACATGTCCAAACTTTAATAGGGAGATAAGCATAAACGCACGTGTTGTCCAGATGAGCCACTTGCCTAAACCACACAAATCTAGAGGGTATGCTACGCTACCAGTGCCTACTAATGCTAACTTTGAGATACGTGTTAAACCGTGCTTTGTCTTTCTCCCGATTTTCCGCTTGCCTAAACCACACAAATCTGGAGGGGTTGCTGCGCTACAAACGCCTACGAGCACAAGAAGGATAACATTAGTAACGTGCGCTCATGTGGTCCACATTAAAACAGAACCACTATCCCAAACTGATCAGTTTTTTGGCTCTGCCTTCAGAACTCTGTAGAAAAAATGAGAGCTGCGTAAACTCTTCTTGAGGATTGTTAACATTAAAACTGAGCCACTGTCCATAATGACCTGGATTACTTCTTACCTGAGCAATTAAGTTAAAGTTAAAGTTAAAGTACCAATGATTGTCACACACACACTAGGTGTGGTGAAATGTGTCCTCTGCATTTGACCCATCCCCTTGTTTCACCCCCTGGGAGGTGAGGGGAGCAGTGGGCAGCAGCGGTGCTGCGCCCGGGAATAATTTCTGGTGATTTAACCCCGAATTCCAACCCTTGATGCTGAGTGCCAAGCAGGGAGGTAATGGGTCCCATTTTTATAGTCTTTGGTATGACTCGGTCGCGGTTTGAACTCACAATCTACCGATGTCAGGGCGGACACTCTAACCACTAGGCCACTGAGTAGGTGAATTAGAAGTCAGTCAGTCAGTAAAACCAGAACCATGCCATGAACTTGTCCACATAAAAGCATAACCACTTTTTGAACATTAAGAACCACAGCTATCTTTGCAGGTTGAGCATTTGCTGATTCAGAATTAGGCTCAGGTGATAAAAAAATTTGAATCATTAATTTAAGTTTTTGTTGCAGATAAAGATATGTTTTTTCACTCTGGCTCCCACTTAATTTTTGTCCTCAGGAGCTTGCATGTTCTTTCCATGCTCTTCTATTCCATGCTTGTTTCACGTTGGGTTTGATTTAATGCAACAATATTGAAAAGTTGTTTGTCTTTCTTTATTACAATAATCTAAACAATGCATTTTTGTCTGGCTTTTTCAGCAAATATTGCACCTTTAAAAAGTTACTTTTGCTGACATAAAGTGTGTACACACCCATACTGTGTCAGCTGTACAATTATTTGAAAAATACTCTGCATGCTGTGTTTAACACCTAAAGTTGTTTACATAAGTCAGATTGACCTGAAATTTCTCTCACAGCTCATCATGCTCAACTAAAACTCGCTGTAACTTTAGAGAGTTTGGAAAAATTTAGCAAAAAATAAGGGTTGTACACCTTTTAAGGGATGAACCAACTCATCTGTCATATATGAGCACGATTAGCTAGAAAACATGGCTGCTACCAAGCAAAATGACTTTGTAGGGTCTGGATTTAGCAAGTATATGCTATACATTTGTTATACTTGTACGACTTGTTAAAACAGAAGGAAAATTATGAAGCGGTTGCCATGGTAAAGAATGGCAACCTTAGCGGTTGCCATTTTCGTTGAGAACTTCCTGTGCCTTTGATAATCTCAAGCATCTTTTTGTGATTTGTTTTGGTTTTCATGTTTGGTGGAAAATTAGCCATACGCTATACCGGAAGTTCATTTTTGGAAGTGACTTAATCAAAAGGCAGCCATGGAGGGTTAAATGCGACAAAACTAAATCAAATCTTTAAATAATTACTCAAATGTGTCATTACTTATAATTGGAATGAAATGCCTCAATGTGGTAATAAGTGTGTAATTCATTTATTGTAGAAGTACATTTAATTAATTATTTCCATATTTAATGATTTTATTTAAACATTTCATGAACCTGTGTGTCAGCGCTTCATGAATTTATTTTATCCGTCAAAGTCAGCGGGAGGGACTAACAGGAATCGAGTCCAATGATTGCTTTGGTCTAAACCAGTGGTGTCAAACTCATTTTAGCTCAGGGGCCGCATGGAAGAAAATCTATTCCAAAGTGGGCCGAACTGTTAAAATCATGGCATAATAACTTAAAAATAAAGAGAACTTTAGATAGTTTTCTTTATCTTACTTTGGCTAAAAATAGAAAAAGCACATTCTGAAAATGTACTGATTGCAAATAATCCGCTTGACAAAACACTTCAAGTTAGTTCAAAATTCTAAAGAAAAAATTGGTACAATTTTAAAAAAACACAATGACAAACATGAGAAACTTAAACATTGTTTCATTGTACCTGCAAAGCCATTCAATTTAAGTCCTATCGAGGCTTGAACATATTACAAAATAAACACAAACTCTTCTCGGTATCATATACCTTATTTGTCATTTCTACTTATAAATCCTGTGCTGACTCAACAAACCATACAAACAGAGGTAGAAATTATTCAAGAGAGTTGAGTTACACATTGCGTCCACTTTCTCTTTTTTGAGACATTTTGGAGCAATGACGGAGCCAAAGAACGATGTGTTTGAGGCAGAAGAGGTAAAACGGCAGGTTTTACGTTTCATTTGGGTCGAGGGGGAGGAGCCTCAGCCACGCTTTACTGTGTACATTTTGCTTGGCGTACGTGCTTGGCCGGGGTATAAACTGTTTCTTTGCCTAACAGAATGGCAATTGCAACATCTAGTGGGAACATTTAGAACAACAGTTTATTTAATAAAAAAAAAAAAGCAGACTCTTCCAGCTAGCTGCGGGCCGGATTAAACCTGTTTGTGGGCCTGATCCGGCCCGCAGGCCGTACGTTTGACACCCCTGGTCTAAACCCTGGAACTTTGGAAGTCTTTCAAAACATGACAACTCAGCAGGATATACTCATACTTTTCTCAGGTGTTAAGATCTGAGTTTGACAGAAAAAATTAATTCATGAAATGTTGACACACCCCTTCATAAAAGAAATAAATTATGAGAATAATTATCTATCCATTTTCTACTGCTTGTCCCACTCAGTGTTGCAGACGGGCAGGAGCCTATTCAATAAAAATAAAAAATTCAATTAATATTGAATTGGCAACACTAAATTGGCCCTAGTGTGTGAATGTGAGTGTGAATGTTGTCTGTCTATCTGTGTTGGCCCTGCGATGAGGTGACGACTTGTCCAGGGTGTACCCCGCCTGCCGCCCGATTGCAGCTGAGATGGGCTCCAGCACCCCCCGTCACCCCGAGGGGGATAAGCGGTAGAAAATGGATGGATGGATGGCAACACTAAATTGGCCCTAGTGTGTGAATGTTGTCTGTCTATCTGTGTTGGCCCTGCGATGAGGTGGCGACTTGTCCAGGGTGTACCTCGCCTGCCGCCCGATTGCAGCTGAGATGGGCTCCAACACCCCCCGTGACCCCGAGGGGGATAAGCGATAGAAAATGGATGGATGGATGGCAACACTAAATTGGCCCTAGTGTGTGAATGTGAGTGTGAATGTTGTCTGTCTATCTGTGTTGGCCCTGCGATGAGGTGACGACTTGTCCAGGGTGTACCCCACCTTCCGCCCGATTGCAGCTGAGATGGGCTCCAGCACCCCCCGTCACCCCGAGGGGGATAAGCGGTAGGAAATGGATGGATGGATGGCAACACTAAATTGGCCCTAGTGTGTGAATGTGAGTGTGAATGTTGTCTGTCTATCTGTGTTGGCCCTGCGATGAGGTGGCGACTTGTCCAAGGTGTACCCCGACTACCGCCCATATGCCGTTGAGATAGGCTCCAGCACCCCCCGCGACCCCGGAAGGGACAAGCAGTAAAAAATTGGATGGATGGATGGATGAATTGAAATCAATAATAAATTATTAAATTAACTAGATATTGAAATGACTAAATGTGTTTATAAGTTAAATACATTAGTAACACATTAAAATAACCAGGGTGTACCCTGCCTACCGCCCAAATGCAGCTGAGATAGGCTCCAGCACCTCCCGCGACCCCGAAAGGGACAAGCAGTAGAAAACTGGATGGATTAAAATCAATAATAAATTATTAAATTAATTAGATATTGAAATGACTAAATGTGTTTTTAAGTTAAATACATTAGTAACACATTAAAATAACCAGGGTGTACCCTGCCTACCGCCCAAATGCAGCTGAGATAGGCTCCAGCACCCCCTGCGACCCCGAAAGGGACAAGCGGTAGGAAATGGATGGATGGATGTATTGAAATCAATAATACATTATCACATTAATTAGATATTGAAATGACTAAATGTGTTTTTAAGTTAAAAATATTAGTAACACATTAAAATAAATGCCAATCATAATTCATAATAATACAACAGTAATTTGATTATTATTATTATTATTGATGTGTTTAATTTTGTAATGTGGACACGGGTTAGAGTTATTTTGAAAACCTCAACCGGAAACTGCGTTGAGAAGGACTCTGTACTGAACGCCAAGGGTGACGCCCACTTCCAGTGAGTGCATTACTACTCAACCCAGCGTTGCCGCAAGCTCGGTCCCGCCTTCCCACCTTGCTAAACTACCACCGCGGTGGTCGGACGAGCGCTGCTGTTTCCCGTGCAACAGGTAAGTAACCGAAAATGCGACAAAATGCTTTTAAACGTTGTTCAATACGCTTTTTGTTGTTGTTTTTATTGTCACCAACGGCGAGATAGTAAAGCCTGTTTAACGTATGTGCCGCAACACATCTGACATGTTTACACGTCTAGCGGGTCACTTCATTGCCGTTTGGACGCTGACAGTTGCTGAGAAAATATAGCTAGATCTTCTCTTTCAGCGGATTTTTCTCCCATTTAGTTTGTTTAAGAACATTTGCAAACACCAGCTTGACTCCCAAGCTTTATGTCAACATATATTGGGCCTGTCTCCCGTCTGCTTGTGCAGAGAAACACATCCATGGTGTCAACACAAAGATTCTCCCTTTGCAAAGACAGTACCGTAATGCTCAATGTTGATGGACACTGTCAGAATAGAATGGTGTTAGTTAAGGGTTCTTAGGAATATTTCATGCCATTCGTTATTTTTTGTAAATTATTTTATTACTGTGGACATTTGTTGCAGGTTTTGGATTGTTTCTTACAACAACAAAAACAAGCCAACATGGCTTTTAAGTTGGAATATAATTGTTAACTTCTCTGTGACAGTCAATCCCAACCAGTCTAATTATCTTGTATTGGCTCTTGTTATATAGGCCTACCTTAATTAGTGTACCTAATGTTGTGGCCTGTTTCCATGTGATAACAAGGCAGCAGCGCCCCCCCCCCCCCTCCCCATGTATTTTGTCCCTTTAAACCACAAACAAGTGTTTTACTTCCCTTTTGACATTGATTGTAGTTTTTTATGGCTGTCAAGATTAATGCATTAACACAGGGGTTTCAAACTCATTTTAGATCGGGGGCCACATGGAGAAAAATCTACTCCCAAGTGGGCCGGACTGGTAAAATCACAGCACGATAACTTCAAAATGAAGACAACTTCGGATTGATCCTTTGTTTAAAAATAGAACAAGCACATTGTGAAAGTGCACAAATCATAATGTTTTTTTTTTTTTAATACTTGCATGTTGTGGTTAATAATATTCTACCTTTATTTGTCCTTATTTATACTTTCTGAATAAATTAAGTGATAATGTTTATCAGTCAACGCATTGGTGTTAATTTTCAATCTATCAAGATAAACAAATAATATAAACATCAAATCACAGGCTGTTATTCATGGAGTTTGGTGGTATTTATGTACAAACACCGTTTCCATATGAGTTGGGAAATTGTGTTGGATGTAAATATAAACGGAATACAATGATTTGCAGTTCCTTTTCAACTCATATTCAATTGAATGCACTACAAAGGCAAGATATTTGATGTTCAAACTCATAAACTTTTTTATTTTTTTTCAAATAATAATTAACTTAGAATTTCATGGCTGCAACACGTGCCAAAGTAGTTGGGAAAGGGCATGTTTACCACTGTGTTACATGGCCTTTCCTTTTAACAACACTCAGTAAATGTTTGGGAACTGAGGAGACACATTTTTTAAGCTTCTCAGGTGGAATTCTTTCCAATTCTTGCTTGATGTACAGTTTAAGTTGTTCAACAGTCCGGGGGTCTCCGTTGTGGTATTTTAGGCTTCATAATGCGCCACACATTTTCAATGGGAGGCAGGTCTGGACTACAGGCAGGCCCGTCTAGTACCCGCACTCTTTTACTATGAAGCCACGTTGATGTAACACGTGGCTTGGCATTTTCAACTTTGCGCCTATAACAATCCGGATGGTTCTTTTCCTCTTTGGTCCGGAGGACACGACGTCCACAGTTTCCAAAACCAATTTGAAATGTGGACTCGTCAGACCACAGAACACTTTTCCACTTTGTATCAGTCCATCTTCAATGAGCTCAGGCCCAGCGAAGGGTGGGTGGGTGTTGTTGAACGGTTTTCGCCTTGCATAGGAGAGTTTTAACTTGCACTTACAGATGTAGCGACCAACTGTAGTTACTGGCAGTGGGTTTCTGAAGTGTTCCTGAGCCCATGTGGTGATATCCTTTACACACTGATGTCGCTTGTTGATGCAGTACAGCCTGAGGGATCGAAGGTCACGGGCTTAGCTGCTTACGTGCAGTGATTTCTCCAGATTCTCTGAACCCTTTGATGATATTACGGACCGTAGATGGTGAAATCCCTAAATTCCTTGCAATAGCTGGTTGAGAAAAGTTTTTCTTAAACTGTTCAACAATTTGCTCACGCATTTGTTGACAAAGTGGTGACCCTCGCCCCATCCTCGTTTGTGAATGACTGAGCATTTCATGGAATCTACTTTTATACCCAATCATGGCACCCACCTGTTCCCAATTTGCCTGTTCACCTGTTTGATGAGCATTCCTCAACTTTATCAGTATTTATTGCCACCTTTCCCAACTTCTTCGTCACGTGTTGCTGGCATCAAATTCTGCTGTTAATGATTATTTGCAATTTTTTTTTTTTTTATCAGTTTGAACATCAAATATGTTGTCTTTGTAGCATATTCAACTGAATATAGGTTGAAAATGATTTGCAAATCATTGTATTCCGTTTATATTTACATCTAACACAATTTCCCAACTCATATGGAAACAGGGTTTGTAGTTAGTTTACATCATGTGGTTTATTTGTTATTTTTTTTTACAAATTAAGTTAAATTTAAAGTACCCATGATTGTCACACACACACTGGGTGTGGCGAAATTATTCTCTGCATTTGACCCATCACCCTTGACCACCCCCTGAGAGGTGAGGGGAGCAATGAGCAGCAGCGGTGGCCGTGCCCGGGAATAATTTTTTTGGTGATTTAACCCCCAATTCCAACCCTTGATGCTGAGTGTCAAGCAGGGAGGTAATGGGTCTCATTTTTATAGTCTTTGGTATGACTCGGCCGGGGTTTGAACTCACGACCTACCGATCTCAGGGCGGACACTCTAACCACATATGTAGCATAATCTGCAAAGATACAAATAATTTTGCTATTAGGACATCTAGTGACCACAATTAGAACAGCAGTTTCTTTCATTCAAAAATTTCGGCTCATTTTTATACTTGGCACACTCATCCCGCGGGCCGGATAAAACTTGTTCACGGGCCTGATCCGGCCCTCGGGCCTTACGTTTGACACACCTGCATTAACACATGTATAAAAGCAGATTAATCACGTAATACATCTTTATAGGATACACACACAAAAATGTTGGGTTAAAAAATAACCAAATTTTAACCCAACTGCTGGTTCAGAAAAGGACAAACTCCTTATTTAAGTTGACTTAACTCAACATTTTGAGTTAATTTTTTTGACCCAACTTTTGCGTTCCATTATTTAACCAAAAAGTTGAGTTATGATAACTTAATGTTGGGTTATTCCCAACCAAACTATTGGCATGAATTATTTAACCCAAAAATTTAGTTATGCTAACTCAATGTTGGGTGATTGTAAATAATGTTAATGAGATTAATCCATAATAAAATTTCCCTTCATTAAAAAAGTAACTTTTTAATAAAAAAAGCTTTTTACCCAAAAATGCGTTACTCGTCGAAAAACAACCCAAAAATGGTTCATAATTTTGAAAACCCAGAAATAGAGTTAAAATAATACCCTTATAACCCCAAAAATGGATTGCTATTTATAAAAATAACACCAAAATTTAACCCAACACTAGCAACTCATAAATTGGGTCATCAAACTAACTCAGTATTTATTAATGTGTAGGCTTTATTCATCCCACAACGGGGAAATGTGGTTGCAGTGCAGATACAGCAAGTCCACAAAAAAGGTAAAACACATGGAAAAAATGCAACCAGCTGCCATTTCAGCTGCGCCAATCGTACATGCTCCTCTACCTCAACCCCGGATAGTTACCTAAAAGGCAGAGCAGGTTATTATACGGTCAGTAAATGAGGTCAATACATTCAACGAATGTATCAACGAACCAATGGTAGTTTAGGTCAATTCAACAAATAAATTACGTGCATTCAAGTGAAACATAAGAAATGGTCACGTGAGACATTCTAACAATAAAATCGCATGTGTGTCAACATTTTTAATTAATTAAAATGCAGGAGTCTGATTAATCTGTTTCAAACTGTTTGACAGAATACATCTTTTGTACAATTTGTGAATCTTTAACACAGTTCTATTTGTCTGCTCCTGGGTGTGTGTTCTTCTGTGGTGGATGTCCCACAAATGATACAAAAGGAGCTTTAAAAATTGATTTTCACCTGCAGCATCACAACAGAGGAAGGTGAATATGAGTGTGAATGCATACACACACACACACACACACACACACACACACACACACACACACACACACACACACACACACACTGGCTTCTTTCTTCCTGTGGCTTAGCAAAGCTTCCTGGGCGAGAACAGGATCACCCTTCTGTGCACACACACACACACACACACACACACACACACACACACACACACACACACACACACACACACACACACACACACACACACACACACACAGGGTGATGCATTGATATGCACATCCGACTGGTGAGCCGCGTGCAGGTGTCAATCAGCATGCAAAGAGTCAAAGCTCCTTTGATTCCCTGAAATATACTAAATTGGCTTCATGGGACCATTCAATAGAAGCAAACATTATTTAAATTGTTTCTCACTGATGCATATTTGTTGTTATGACACTTTGTTTAAACTTATTGAGCCAATAATGAGCAGATCTTGAATTTGACAACACACACGGGGGCGGATGCTTTATTTCTTTAGTGTTTGCACAAGAGAATAGAACATATACAGCGAGTAAGCCAGGAAGAGTTAGCACAATGATGCAAATACAAAGGAAGTCAATGGATTTTTACGCATATCTGGATAAAAGTGCACAAATAGGCCTTTTTTTAGCCTTACAGTGGGGCATTGACTTGCAAAACTTTGCAGTATTGCCACTAACTGGACTGCAGTGGAACAATGTTTGCGGTTTTTATGTATTATCTAGTGCTGCTTTAAAAAAATCAAAATGCAAACTGAATCACAGTAAAATACTTAAATGCAATGCTGTTGTCAGACTATCATACAGGAATATATTTTACTTATGTACATCATGTATTTGCTGAAAACATTCAAACATTGTTATCTAAAGCATTTATTCTCAAACTGTGGTATGTGGGCTTTATCTAGTGGTATGCCAGATAATCACTTAATTAAATAAAATTAATTTGATACATTATTTAAGTTCTGTGTTTTATTTTCCTATCTTTAAACACAGTGTAACTGCAGAAGCTTGTATGCCAATTTTAACAATATGAAATTATTTTTGGAACACTTTAAAGAACCTTTCAAAATTATCGCTGTATCAGAGACATGGATGGATCCAAAAAAAGGAATGGACTTTGGACTAGAAGGATATGAACTCAATTATATTAATAGAGTAAATAAGAATGGAGGCGGAGTTGCTGTATATGTGATGAAGGACTTCCATTACAAGGTGGTAAAAGACATGTCACTGGCTATTGACAATGTTTTAGAGTGTATAACCATTGAGATATGTCATGAAAGAAATAGAAATGTATTGATCAGTTGTATATATAGGGCACCCAACTCAAGTATTGAAGGATTTGAAGACTGGATTAAGGGAACTTTCAATGGAATCAGTCAAAAAGTACTCTTTTTATGTGGAGACTTCAACATTGATCTCTTGAACCCCAACAAGCAAAAGTCCATTAATGATTTCACAGATACAATGTATAGTATGAGTTTGTATCCTCAAATCACAAGGCCAACCAGAATTGCAAGTCACAGTGCTACACTTATTGACAATATATTCACTAATGTCTTTGATAATAATATAACAAGTGGACTGTTAACAACCGACATCAGCGACCATCTGCCAGTCTTTACTATTTATGATGGGAACTACAGGAAGAAGAACATTGACAAAAAGACATTTCAAAGACTATGTACAGAGGAAGGAATGATTTTCTTCAAGAAGGATCTGAGGAAACAAAGTTGGGACAATGTATATAATGAAGATGATGTAGATGATGCATATGGGAATTTTGTCAACACCTTTCTAACACTCTATGATAAACATTGCCCATGGAAAGAACGTAGTAAGAAGCAAAAGAAAAACAACCAACCGTGGATGACAAAAGGACTGAAAAATGCTTGTCACAAAAAAAACACATTGTATCGAATATTTATAACACAAAGATCTATAGAGGCAGAAAATAAGTATAAGAAATATAAAAACAAGCTAATTGGTATACTACGAACATGTAAGAAGGAATACTACAGTCAATTATTAAACAAGAACAAAAACAACATGAGAGCAACATGGGGCATCCTAAATAGCATCATTAAAAATGGTGCTAAGAAAGATTACCCCCAGTACTTTCTAGATGGACATACACAAAATGACAATATGAACCAAATAGCTGAACGTTTCAATGATTATTTTGTTAATATCGGAACAAATCTGGATCAAAGAATTCCAAATGCAGATGATGGGTCAGTTGAGGACTTGAGTGAGCTCATAGACAGAAATCCCAATTCCATGTTTCTTAAAAGTGTAACAAAAGAAGAAATAATCAAAATTGTAAAAAATTGTAAATACAAGACTTCAACTGACTGTCATGGAATAGATATGGTAACGATAAAAAAGGTTATAGAAGACATTTCAGAACCTCTGACATATATCACCAATGTATCATTTTTAGCCGGAAAATTCCCAGACAAAATGAAAATTGCAAAAGTCGTACCAATCTATAAGAATGGAGACGTACACCAGTTTACTAACTACAGACCAATTTCATTACTTCCACAATTCTCCAAAATCATGGAAAAATTATTCAATAGTCGATTAGATTTATTTATTAACAAAAGTGGGACGCTCGTGGAGAACCAATATGGATTTCGAGCAAATATCTCAACATCAATACCATTAATTAAAATAACAGAGGAAATTACCAATGCAATAGATAGTAAAGAATGTGCGGCAGCAGTATTCATGGACTTAACAAAAGCATTTGATACAATTAATCATGATATTTTAATACAAAAATTAGAACGATATGGCATCAGAGGTTTGGTATTGAACTGGGTAAGAAGCTATTTAACCAACAGGAAGCAATATGTGAAGATGGGTGAAAATATGTCAACACGGCTAGATATATCCTGTGGTGTGCCGCAGGGATCAATACTGGGACCAAAATTGTTTAATCTTTATATAAACGACATTTGTAAAGTTACAAAAGACTTAAAGTTAGTTTTATTT
This sequence comes from Entelurus aequoreus, assembly GCF_033978785.1. Lineage (NCBI taxonomy): Eukaryota > Metazoa > Chordata > Actinopteri > Syngnathiformes > Syngnathidae > Entelurus > Entelurus aequoreus. Next base: position 36,697,174 of record NC_084734.1, read on the forward strand.
GCAGATAATACAACTGCTTTCTGTTCAGGAGAGAACACACAGAAGATAATACAAATAATAACAGAAGAAATTAACAAATTAAAAAGATGGTTTGACAAAAACAGATTATCTTTGAATCTCAGTAAAACTAAAATAATGCTATTTGGTAATAGTAGGAAAGAGTATCATACGCAAATACAAATAGACGGAGTAGACATCGAAAGGGTAAAAGAAACCAGATTTTTGGGAGTATTAATAGATGATAAAATGAACTGGAAATCTCATATACAAAACATACAACATAAGGTAGCAAAAAACATTTCAATAATGAATAAAAAAAAACACGTCCTGGGCCAAAAATCACTTCATATTCTCTACTGCTCACTAGTGTTACTATATCTGAGTTATTGTGCAGAAATATGGGGAAATAACTACAAATGTGCGCTACATTCGTTAACCATGTTACAAAAAAGATCAGTTAGAATAATACATAATGTTGGATATAGAGAACATACAAACCCTTTATTTATTAAGTCAAAAATATTAAAGTTTGGTGATTTGGTAAAATCGCAAACAGCTAAAATGATGTACAAAGCAAACTATAACCTGCTACCAAAGAACGTACAACATTTCTTCTCAACTAAAGAGGAGAAATATAACCTTAGAGGAAAAAATAATTTAAAACATTTATATGCACGTACAACACTTAAAACTTTTAGCATAACAGTATGTGGAATTAAATTATGGAATGGATTAAGTAAAGAAGTTAAAAATTGTACTGACATGATCCAGTTTAAGAGGTTGTTTAAATTAATAGTGCTTACAAAGTACAAAGAAGAAGAATTATGAGAAAAACTTCCAACCTTATTGAAAATATTCTTCATCTCAGTATGTTAATAATGACTGAATTAATTAATTACATATTACAAACTGTTGTATATACTAATTCATAGATGTTATTTTATTATATAAAAAGGTCAGTAAATGATTTTATATAATTGTAAATGCTTTGAAGTGGTTAAGGGGTAGGATTAAATAAGCTTTGCTTCTTCCTACTCCTTTTCGGGCATGATGTAAATGAAATGATATGAAATTGTGTGATGTATTATGATGTAAATGTGTTCATGTTCGAAATAAACTAAAAGAAAGAAAGAAAAAGAAAGAAAGTGTTACCGTTAAAACTTCTATTTCGTTTTTAATGAATACTTAGGCCTACTATGCTACAGTATTTTAATGTTGGTCATTATGGTTGTACTTGGAGAGCCAAGTGTTGTCTGAGGTGGTACTTTGAGAAGTTTGAGAACCACTGATGGACAGTAAAGTACTGTAGGGGTGTATTTTGAAGTGCACATTTGCCAACAAGCACACCAGTCGGAGTCTCCGCACTCATCTTTTGGCATGTATGCAACAATCAGTGACCGTATAACAACCTGCCCCGCCTTTCAGGTAAGCATCAGTCCATAAAGCAACCTGCCCCGCCTTTCAGATGGACTGATTCCATCAGTCAAAATGAATTGCGTGAATAATTTGCCTATACTGTATACATGATTAAAGGCCTACTGAAACCCACTACTACCAACCACGCAGTCTGATAGTTTATATATCAATGATGAAATTTTAACATTGCAACACATGCCAATACGGCCGGGTTAACTTATAAAGTTCAATTTTAAAATTCCCGCCACACTTCCGGTTGAAAAACTCCTTTGGATATGATTTATGCGCGTGACGTCACAAAAGCAACGGAAGTGGTTGGACCCCATCGGACCCGATAGAAAAGCCTCTTGTTTTCTTCGACAAAATTCCACATTATTCTGGACATCTGTGTTGGTGAATCTTTTGCAATTTGTTTAATGAACAATGGAGACTGCAAAGAAGAACGTTGTAGGTGGGATCGATCGGTGTCTTAGCGGCTAAGTACAATACTGTAATATCTGTGATATTTGCATTAGTGTACTGTATTTAAGGGTTTGGGGAACGCGCATGCGCGAGTGAGTTGGCGGAGAGCTTGTGTGTGTGAGCTTTGGCTAACAGCAGCTCGTGTATGTGTGTGCGTTACTTTTTGAACTACAAGCAGTTACCGCTTTTTAATAAAGCGATTGAGCAGCGCTTCCTCGTCTGTGTGACTCCTTCTCCACTGCGGGGCATTACAATACTTACAGCAACACAACAAGGACTACTTACCCTGACGCCTAGCCGATGCTTGCCGCCAAACCCACCCAAGTCCTTCGTCGTGCCGTTGATCGCTGGAATGCAGGTGAGCACGGCTGTTGATGGGTTTCTATCTTCATTTGAGAACGATGCTACGCGCTAGCTCAGTAGCTAAGCGTGTCACCGATGTATTGTCTTGGAGATAAGTCACTTTAAATGTCCATTTCGCATGCTCGACTCTCATTTTCAAGAGGATATAGTATCCGAGGTGGTTTAAAATACAAATCTGTGATTCACAATAGAAAAAGGAGAGTGTACATAGTTCTGTGAGGTCTAGTTGCTAAGTTAGCTTCAATGGCGTCGTTAGCACAGCATTGTTAACCTTCGCCAGCCTGGAAATCATTAACCGTGTATTTACATGTCCACGGTTTAATAGTATTGTTGATTTTCTATCTATCCTTCCATTAAAGGGTTTATTTATTTTGTTTCTATCTTCATTTGAGAACGATGCTATCGCGCTACCTCAGTAGCTAAGTGTGTCACCGATGTATTGTCTTGGAGATAAAAGTCACTTTAAATGTCCATTTCGCGTGCTCGACTCTCATTTTCAAGAGGATATAGTATCCGAGGTGGTTTAAAATACAAATCTGTGATTCACAATAGAAAAAGGAGAGAGTACATAGTTCTGTGAGGTCTGGTTGCTAAGTTAGCTTCAATGGCGTCGTTAGCACAGCATTGTTAACCTTCGGCAGCCTGGAAATCATTAACCGTGTATTTACATGTCCACGGTTTAATAGTATTGTTGATTTTCTATCTATCCTTCCATTAAGGGGTTTATTTATTTTGTTCCTATCTTCATTTGAGAACGATGCTATCGCGCTAGCTCAGTAGCTAAGTGTGTCACCGATGTATTGTCTTGGAGATAAAAGTCACTTTAAATGTCCATTTCGCGTGCTCGACTCTCAATTTCAAGAGGATATAGTATCCGAGGTGGTTTAAAATACAAATCTGTGATTCACAATAGAAAAAGGAGAGTGTACATAGTTCTGTGAGGTCTGGTTGCTAAGTTAGCTTCAATGGCGTCGTTAGCACAGCATTGTTAACCTTCGCCAGCCTGGAAATCATTAACCGTGTATTTACATGTCCACGGTTTAATAGTATTGTTAATTTTCTATCTATCCTTCCATTAAGGGGTTTATTTATTTTGTTTCTATCTTCATTTGAGAACGATGCTATCGCGCTAGCTCAGTAGCTAAGTGTGTCACCGATGTATTGTCTTGGAGATAAAAGTCACTTTAAATGTCCATTTCGCGTTCTCGACTCTCATTTTCAAGAGGATATAGTATCCGAGGTGGTTTAAAATACAAATCCGTGATCCACAATATAAAAAGGAGAGTGTGGAATCCAATGAGCCAGCTTGTACCTAAGTTACGGTCAGAGCGAAAAAAGATACGTCAATCACTGCCTCTCAAGTCGTTCACTGTAACGTTCCTCATCTACAAATCTTTCATCCTCGCTCAAATTAATGGGGTAATCATCACTTTCTCGGTCCGAATCTCTCTCGCTCCATTGTAAACAATGGGGAATTGTGAGGAATACTAGCTCCTGTGACGTCACGCTACTTCCGGTACAGGCAAGGCTTTTTTTTATCAGCGAGCAAAAGTTGCGAACTTTATCGTCGATTTTCTCTACTAAATCCTTTCAGCAAAAATATGGCAATATCGCGAAATGATCAAGTATGACACATAGAATGGATCTGCTATTCCTGTTTAAATAAAAAAAATCATTTCAGTAGGCCTTTAATGCGATAATGTTTTGTGATTAATCACATGAGTTAAGGCGGTAACTTTGACAGCCCTATGGTATTTACTCAACTGCAGAGCCTGACAGGCATTTATTAGGTGTAAAGCAGGAGTGTCTCAACTGTAATCTTCTAAAAAGGCTTAAACAAACATTGCAAGACAAACTGTTCAGTTCAGTTACAGTTTATTTCGAACATGCTTACAATACAATTACATTGTAATGCATCACATATTTCCAGTTTTTTCATTACAGCACGTCTGAAAAGGAGTAGGAAGAAGCAGAGCTTATCCTACCCATTTTCATATCATGGCAGTTTTATCCCATTTCTTTGTTCTTTGTTTGTAACACGTCACTTCCTGTCAATGAGAAAGGACGCAAAAGAAAAAGGCTCCGCTTCTGCTACCGGAGTTTTTTGTTAAATCTGAAGATTTTGACCACTGATTTGCGATCACAGCCACAGGAGAGTCACCTGGCATCTTCGATCCGATTTTGGACAGTAGAGAGGCACTGATACGCTGAAATAAGGCGAGTGGAAGAGCCGTTAGCCTCAAGCCAAGGGCGCCTTGCCGCAGTTCAAAGCGGTTGCCTAGCAACCAAAAGCTACGGCGAGTTTACAGTTGTTTTAAAGTGATCCCGACGTCGCAGAGTGATATAAGTTGACAGGCTGACACCTCAAATTGATCTCTGAACGGCGCAAGATACGAAATTGTTGGAAAAAACAAGTTAAAGTGCCGCAAGTCGCCAAAGAAGCAACTGCCGTTAAGATACAAGAGGCTCTGACGTCAGCGACTGCCGCGATGCGAAAAGGTAAAGGAAAGATTGAAATCCCGAAACGTTCGGGGTCAGCTGACACAGAACACAACTGGGAACAAGATTTGAGGTTGGACACAGGACATGATGTTGTTGTGGCTTGTACAGCCCTTTGAGACACTTGTGATTTAGGGCTATATAAATAAACATTGATTGATTGAAGAAGCGATACTACAAAAACTTAACGAAATGAAAGAAGAAATGAAAGAATATCTGAGAAAAGTAACAGCAGAACACCAACAAGATGTGAAAAGTCTGCAGCAAAATATAGAAAATCTGCAATCTCAGAACAACAGAAGAAATAATGAAGCCACTGAAATGAGCAAACAAATGAAGATCCTTCGAGAAGACAACAAAATGCTGAGGAATATCATAGATGAAATGGATCAGGACAAACGAATGAATGATATCATCGTGACAGGGCACCGAATTAAACCAAGATCCTATGCGAAAGCTGTGAATAATGAAGGTGAACCTGATGAAATGGATATGGTCTCAGCAGAACAGCAAGTGGTCAACTTTCTGCAATCAAAGGAAATTGAAATTGACATTAATACCATTGAAACATGCATCCCACTGAACGGAAGAAACAACGCCACTCCAGTCGTGCTTGTGAAACTCGTAAACAGAAAATCTAAAATGGCACTGCTGAGACAGGGAAAGAAGCTGAAGGGAACAAATGTGTACATGAATGAGCATCTCACAAAACGTAATGCTGGAATTGCCAAGAAAGCACGCGACTTGAGAAAGGAGGGAAAAATCCAGGGAACTTGGAGCGCCAACTGTAAAATCTACATCAAGCTGAATGGAGGTCCAGAAGCAAGAGTTATGGTTGTCCATGACATCAAGGACCTGGACAATTTTAAAGTTGAAACAGCTTCCACAACAACGATGATAATGGACTCTGACAGAAAACAAACACCCAGCATCGACACTACTATGTTCCAAGGGACGACTAAACAAGAGGACCTACATTCAGGATTGCATCCACCTACACTTATAGAGATTATTGAAACAACATCAAAGATTGTTGAACAAGAAAATATGGAACTAAACCATTTCTGCAACAAAGATCACAAAAACCAGGATTTGGAAAATGATATAGATCCAGATACACATTTTTTCTCCCACATCAGTAATAATAATTTTTATTATACAGATGATCAATATAATAGCAACATTGAATGTGATAACACATTTTTAATTATTAATTTTAATAGCAGAAGCTTGTATGCAAATTACAACAACATTAAGAACTTTTTGGAACACATCAACGAACCCTTCAAAGTGATTGCTGTCACAGAAACATGGATTGATGATAAAAAAGGAATAGATTTTGATCTGGAAGGATATGAACTTAACTACATCAACATAACCAACAAAAATGGAGGAGGAGTAGCTGTGTACGTGATGAAGAACCTGAACTACAAAGTGGTAAAAAACATGTCATTTGCTATAGATAATATCTTAGAATGTATAACCATTGAAATATGTCAGAAAAAAAGCAAAAACATTTTCATTAGTTGTATATATAGATCACCTAAGTCAAGTATAGAAACATTTGAAGAATGGATCAAAGCAACTTACATGGACAATGGTCAAAGAATAATGTTCTTATGTGGTGACTTTAATATTGACTTATTGAACCCCAACAAGAAAAAGTCTACTTCATTGATACAATGTACAGCATCAGTCTATATCCTAAAATCACAAAGCCAAGCAGAATCACAGGACAATGTGCCACGCTTATTGATAATATTTTTACCAATGATTTTGATAATAACACTACAAGTGGTCTACTTATAACCGACATTAGTGATCATCTGCCAGTTTTTACAATATATGATGGAAACTACAAGAAGAACATGGAAGACAAGAGGACATTTCGAAGACTGTGCACAGAGAAGAGGATGATTGCCTTCAAAATTGAGCTACAAAAGCAATATTGGGACAATGTGTACAATGAAAAAGAGGTTGATGAAGCATATGAACATTTATTATACAAGTTCATAATACTTTATGACAAACATTGTCCATGGATACAACTCAGTAACAAGCAGAGAAAGAATAATCAACCATGGATGACAAAAGGATGAAAAAATTTTCGTAAGAAGAAGAATACACTATATAGGAAATTTGTAGCACAAAAAACTACACAGGCAGAAATTAAGTACAAAAAGTATAAAAACAAGTTAACAGACATAATACGATCATGTAGAAAATAATATTACAGTGAATTATTGGATAGAAACAAAAATAACATGAGAGCAACATGGGGCATCCTTAATAGCATTATCAAAAATGGCACAAAGAGGGACTACCCCCAATACTTCTTAGACGGAAATAAAAAAAATGACAACATAAAGGAAGTAGTTGAAAGCTTCAATAATTATTTTGTAAATATTGGACCAAAATTGGAAGAAAGGATTCCAGACCCAGTTTCAATCGAGGACTATAATGATACCATAGAGCGAAATCCCAACTCCATGTTCCTCAGTAATGTGACACAGGAGGAAATAGTTACAATCGTGAAAAAATGTGAATCTAAGACTTCAACTGATTGTAACGGAATTGATATGGAAACGATAAAAAAGGTTATAGAAGAGATCTCAGGACCATTAATGTATATTAGTAACCTATCATTTCAAACAGGTACTTTTCCAAACAAAATGAAAATAGCTAAAGTTGCACCAATTTATAAGACTGGAGACAAACATCAATTTACAAATTATAGACTTGTTTCTTTACTTCCACAGTTTTCTAAAATCATTGAAAAACTGTTCAATAACAGATTAGAGAGTTTCATAAATAAAAATAGAATACTCGAAGAGAACCAATATGGATACAGAGCTAATGTTTCAACTTCAATGGCTTTAATTTAAATTACAGAAGAAATTACCAATGCAATAGATAGTAAAAAATGTGCAGCAGCAGTGTTCATGGATCTAACTAAAGCATTTGACACTATTAATCACAATATTTTAATCAAAAAACTAGAACGATATGGCATCAGAGGGTTAGTCTTAAACTGGATAAGAAGTTATCTAACGAACAGGAAACAATACGTGAAGCTAGGCGAACACACGTCTACAACGCTAAATATATCCTGTGGTGTACCTCAGGGATCAATACTAGGACCTAAATTATTCAATCTCTATATAAATGACATTTGTAAAGTTACAAAAGATTTAAAGTTAGTACTATTTGCGGATGATACAACAGCGTTTTGTTCAGGAGAGAACACACAGAAGTTAATACAAATAATAACAGAAGAAATTAACAAACTAAAAAGATGGTTTGACAAAAACAGACTATCGTTGAATCTCAGTAAAACTAAAATAATGCTATTTGGTAACAGTAGAAGAGAAAGTCAAACACAAATACAAATAGACGGAAAAGAAATTGAAAGAGTAAATGAAACCAAATTTCTAGGTATAATGATTGATGATAAATTGAACTGGAAACCTCACGTAAAAAATATACAACATAAAGTAGCAAGAAACACGTCAATAATGAAAAAAGCAAAACATGTTCTAGACAAAAAAGCACTTCATATTCTCTACTGCTCACCAGTGTTACCATATCTGAGTTGCAGTGTAGAAATATGGGGAAATAACTACAAAAGTACACTTCATTCATTGACGGTGTTACAAAAAAGATCAGTTAGAATAATACATAATGTTGGATATAGAGAACATACAAATCCTTTATTTATTGAATCAAAGATACTGAAATTCCACGACATAGTGAATTTGCAAACAGCTAAAATTATACACAAAGCAAACTATAACCTGCTACCCAAGAATATACAACAATTCTTCTCAAAAAAAGAGGAGAAATATAATCTTAGAGAAAAATGTAATTTAAAACATTTGTACGCACGTACAACACTTAAGACCTTCAGTATATCAGTATGTGGAATTAAATTATGGAATGGATTAAGCAAAGCAATCAAACAATGTACTAATATGATCCACTTCAAGAAACTCTTCAAATTTAAAGTGTTTACAAAGTACAAAGAAGAAGAACCATGATAAACATTCTGAATTTATTTAATTCATCCATTCTTTCACTCTCAAAATAATCTTACTTATCTCATCATATGAAATGTAACTTACTTCACCAATTATTATTTATCTATTTATTTTTATTGTGATTACTTATGGAGTACATTGTGAATAAATTGAGAACAGGAAGTGAACAAAAAAGTTTAGCAACTGTTATGTAAAAGAAAAGGGGTAGGATTAAATAAGCTCTGCTTCTTCCTACTCCTTTTCGAACATGTTGAAAAGAGAAACTGGAAATTGTGATGTATCATGTTGTATGCTTGCATGTTCGAAATAAACTCAACTCAACTCAACTAAACTCAGAACAGTGAATAAATAAATACAATATAACATAAGTAAGTAAACAAATATTAAATACATAAGTAATCATTATCTCATTTTTTTTTTAAAGTTCAAGATGTTTATCTTAATTCTTATTTGTACTTTGTGATGACTTGCAGTTTGAACAGTTTCTTAAAGTGAATCATATTAGTGCTTTGTCTAATTTCCTTGCTTAATCCATTCCACAATTTAATTCCACATACAGATATGCTTATTGTAGGTGCATATATAGTTAATGTTTTAAATAACATTTTCTCTAAGGTTATATTGTTCCTCTTTTGTTGAGAAGAATTGTTGTACATTCTTGGGTAGCAGGTTATAGTTTGCTTTGAACAATATGTTATCTGTTTGCAAATGCACCAATTCGTTGAATTTTAATATTTTTGAGTAAATAAATAAAGGGTGTGTATGATCTCCATATCCAACATTATGTATTATTACAACTAATAACGGTGTTATTAGTTGTCTTTATATTTTGTGTTTTGGTCCATTATTTACATTTTCTGCCCAAAGGCCACTCTTTGGACATCCCCAAAGCATTTAAAAAAAAGAATTGATGATTATTATATATTTCAAAATAGTTGTTAAAATCCAATTTAAACAATTGTATGTCATATTATGAAGACTAATGTATTTATTATGTTGTTATCATTTATATAATAAGAAACAGCAGATAAAAGTGTTAAGGGACGGAAACACTTTGCAATGCTTATTATCACCACCTAAAGTATAGGAGTGGAACTGAAGGTCCTGACACTTCATGAATTTTACCATTTAACACAGTTGAAACATGTTTTACATTTATTCAGATTAGGGCTGCAACGATTAATTCATTTAAGAAAAAAAGCTTTTATCAATCGTTTGAGTAAAAAAAAAAAAAAGGTTATATAATGAGTAAATATAAAAATTTATTAGTTTACTAATTTTCCCTAAATTACGCATTAAGGGGCAACTGCACGTTCACAATCCCAATGTAACACACAAACACATATGTTTTCCTTTTTTAAAAATTAATTCTAATTTGTAAAATACGACTCGTAAAAGACAGCTAACAATGTAGCCAATGGCAATAATCTATTCCACCCATAAAGTCCTGTAAAAACATCCAAAAATGACCAACAATACTCCATCTGGATGTTGTGACCTGCATATTGATCAAGTTTTAGCGACTGTTATTATAAGCGCTAACACAGAGGAACTACTTTTAGAGGTGCCATGCTGGGCCGTCGAGTTTCTGCATCGCCTCTGAGTTGGTAAAAGTTATTTCTAGATTATAAATCATACCTCTCACTTGTATAGTAGAACGTTGTGGCCATACATCGAGAAGTTGGACAACTATGACATTCTATTTAGCTTCAGAGGCTTGGATCGACGCAGACGCTCGTTTGTGGCACTTTTTTTTCTGTGTTGATTATGCAGAATTAATCATCTAAATGGACAATATAAGGTTCTGGATCGTAATTTAGAATAGATTGAATCCCCATCACCGCCATTGTTAGCGGTCTACTACAAGCCGTATATTACAGATTAAAATGCATAAAAAAGAGAAATAATGTGTTCTTGTCTCACATAAGCATTGTGAATGATAGGCAAAATTCCCCAAAAATTGCGCAAGTTCCCTTATACTATAAAATGTGTTTTATCCAATTACTCGATTAATCAAACAAACTAATCAATAAATTACTGAAATAATCGATAGCTGCAACTAGGGCTGGGTGATATGGCCTTTTATTAATATCTCAATATTTTTGGGCCATGTCACGATACACGATATGTATCGCAATATTATGCCTTAGCCTTGAATGAACACTTGATGCATATAATCACAGCAGTATGATGATTCCATGTGTCTACATTAAAACATTCTTGTTCATACTGCATTAATATATGCTCATTTTAAACTTTCATGCAGAGAGGGAAATCCCAACTAAGTCAATATAGTAAAACTGTATTTATTAAACAGTTATTAAGCAGTGGCACAAACATTCATGTCATTTCCAAAACAGAAAGTGCAAGATTGTCGGAGGCATTTTAAAACAAGCTATTAGTGCACTTTTGAGCATGATGTCACTAAGATGACATATCAAAACAACACTAAATTAAAGTGCACTTTTTGTACAGAACACCACTACAATCGTTTAAGACAAATAAAGTGCACTTTTGTGCATGATGTCACACAAGATATTTCAAAAACTGTCAAATAAAAATGAGCTGCATAATAGGAAATCAAATAGTGTATGTCATTTGTTCTGTGGTAGGTTCCTGCGGACGTTATCTCCTTCCGTTGTTGACTTTTTTTTCATACGGTGTTGATCTGGAAATTGTTGCTTCGGCATTTTGTGGGTGTGGCACAGAACAGAGATGTTGACATGCAGTTTCAAGCACTCTTCATTCTCTAGCGGGTGACTTTTCAAATGATGCTACAAAATAGCAGTGCTGCTACTTTTTGTAGCAACGCTTTTGCCGCATAATTGTTCAACGTATTCCCGCTTGAAGCCAAACCACCGCCAGACGATGCACCCCGTGCTGTTTTTCTTGGGAATTAATTCTTCCTCCATTTGTAACCAGATTCGCACCGTCTCTCTCTCGTATTACCACTCGCAACGCACCGTTAGCATCACAGCTAATGTTACCCATGTAGCTACCTCTCTGCTCGGGGAGGGCGTGTGACGTTGCACGCGTGACGTGTGTAAGAAGGTGCACTTGTTTACGTCTCTGTGAGAAGGAGATACAATAAAGAGTGAGAAACGCATGTAGTGTAATGCCCGCAGCTAAAAGCAACTGTGTGAGAACATATAGTCATTTTCTATATCGCACAGAGACAAACCTGCGATATATCGAGTATATCAAGTATATCGATATATCGCCCAGCCCTAGCTGCAACCTTAATTTGAATCTATTTAAAGTTTGTAACATTTAAAAATAAATACAATATTAGTAAAAGGGGTATTTTAAAAAAATATATTATTATTGATTAGAAAAAAACATTTGAAACACAATTCCACAATCAAAACACTACACATGATGATATACAAAAAAAAAAAAAAAAAAATTATTTTTTATTTTTTATTATTATTATTTTTTTACATAAATAAATACAATCATGTGTGCTTACGGACTGTATCCCTGCAGGCTGTATTGATCTATATTGATATAGAATGTATATATTGTGTTTTTTTAGGGCAGCACGGTGAAAGAGGGGTTAGTGCGTCTGCCTCACAATACGAAGGTCCTGAGTAGTTGTGAGTTCAATCCCGGCCTCTGGATCTTTCTGTGTGGAGTTTGCATGTTCTCCCCGTGACTGCGTGGGTTCCCTCCGGGTACTCCGGCTTCCTCCCACCTCCAAAGACATGCACCTGGGGATAGGTTGATTGGCAACACTAAATTGGCCCTAGTGTGTGAATGTGAGTGTGAATGTTGTCTGTCTATCTGTGTTGGCCCTGCGATGAGGTGGCGACTTGTCCAGGGTGTACCCCGCCTTCCGCCCGATTGTAGCTGAGATAGGCTCCAGCGCTCCCCGCGACCCCGAAGGGAATAAGCGGTAGAAAATGGATGGATGGATATTGTGTTTTTTATGTTGATTTCATAAAAAATAATTTATTTATTTATTTATTTATTTATTTATTTATTTATTTATTTTTAAATTCTTGTGCGGCCCAGTTCCAATCGGTGGTTGGGGACCACTGCTTTACACCACTGCATCTGACACTTTGCATTGAACTTAGTGATGTATGGCTAAGTTGCAGCTGCTCGGCCATGGAAACCCATTCCATGAAGCTCTCTGCGTACTGTACGTGGGCTAATTGGAAGGTCACATGAAGTTTGGAGCTCTGTAGCAACTGACTGTGCAGAAAGTTGGCGACCTCTTTGCACAATGCGCTTCAGCATTCGCTGACTCTTTGTCACTCTGTCAGTTTACGTGGCCTACCACTTTGTGGCTGAGTTTCTGTTGTTCCCAAACTCTTCCATTTTCTTATAATAAAGCCGACAGTTGACTTTGGAGTATTTAGGAGCGAGGAGATTTCACGACTGGATTTGTTGCACAGGTGGCATCCTATGACAGTTCCACGCTGGAAATCACTGAGCGCCTGAGAGCGGCCCATTCTTTCACAAATGTTTGTAGAAACAGTCTCCATGCCTCAGTGCTTGATTTTATACACCTGTGGCAGGGCCAAGTGATTAGGACACCTGATTCTGATCATTTGGATGGGTGGCCAAATACTTATGGCAATGTAGTGTATTTTGATTTAATTAGGCACGACTTCAAGAAATTAATTTCAGGAAATACAACAACTTTGTAAATTAAGAATTTTTTTTTTACTGTTATGTATTGGAGCTAATGAAGTGTCTGTCGTCCATCCCTGGACACTATTGGAGAAAGTGTCAGCAGTAGGAGCCAAGTGTGAATCTTTTCGGGAAAGAACAATCTCTTCTGTTGCAATTGAGCCAAGTGAAGACGAGGCCAAGATGGATGTTGACAGTGCTGAAGTACTAAATGCCACTCGGGAAATCAAGATAGACGGCGCCCACCCGAAGACTGCTGCCTTGTGATCAAAGATGTTTGCGCGGCGTCCCTCCAGAACGTCACTTTTGTTTTTTTATGTCTTCCACTCTTGTCGGACTCGCATGCTCACACCTTGCACAGACATGGCACACACTCAGTCATGTCACTTCCTCTCCCTGCAGATGTCTGAGAGCTAGCCAGTCGTGTGCAGGACCCCCCCGCACCCTTCTCTGCACCTCCACCTGCAGCCATGAATGGTAAGTTACACCTTTTAAGGATGCAACCCAGGCATCTTTTTTAGCCTCGAGGCTAAAATAAACCGTGGACATTTATCGCCTACGTATGTATTTGTTTTTGGAAGCTACCTTCTATATATTACTGAACCGCTGCACACAAAAGGGTGAACATTTGCACCTTTACTCTGTTGCCTGTGCTATTGTTTTTCTGACAAATACACCTAATAGTATGGCAATATGGACACAGGACACTCTCATTGGACAGTCGACAATATTGGGCAACTGTACCAGAAAACTTTATTTACAAGCTTGTGGTCCAAACACTCACACAAGAAACAGAACGGGTGAATAACAATGTTGATTTATGGCCAGCTATTAATGGATCTTGTCTAAGAAGAAGATTTTGATCATTTATGTCAAAGTATTTCTGTGACCTCAAGATATAACTTAACTCTGCAACATGTGATCACTGTATATGTAGCAACTGCTAGTTACATAGACATGAATAATATTAACACGTGATGGCTACTTTTGAGAAATTCCAATTCCGGCTACTTAGGAATTGATACTGGTACTCAACAGTACCAATTTTTGGTACTTGTGTTCATATGTTAATAAATGTTAACGTGTTTCATGATATATTGTTTTATATAACAGTGAGCTCATAATGATACTTTTGCTGTCCTGTTATATCTTGTTTTCTTACACTTCTGAGTCTTATTTGCAAGTATGCATTCATTTCAGTTTGTCCTGCGTGTGTCGCCGTAGTCAGGAAGTAGTCTTCGCCATTAAGTTGAATGTGCTGGTTTGTCTTTTTTGTGCCTTACAAAGTGTTTTTACTGTAAATATTTATTGATTGTAACAGGCATCTCAGTTTTAGTTTTGATTACCAAATTTGGAGGTGTTGAAATCACCATGTGAAAACACTAGTGCTAATCAGTAGCATGTATATGGCATACATCTAAATTAGCATCGAGTGGGCGCTATTTGAAAAGTGGAGCCTTACATTTGAGCGCTTACTTTGTTGGCATGGAATATTTCAGTGTCAAGCCTTCAATCGGAAGTGGCGTTTTGTACAACAAAGGTATCAAATTATGGCACCGTTTGTTTTCACATGAATTCGTATGGAATTTGGTCGTATTTATAAAAGTACCACATTTAGTACCCATTATTGGTGATGGTGCTGCTATTAAACCCCATAAGTCAAATTGACTTGAAATTTCTCACACACGTCTACAAAAACATTTTAACTTTTTGATGTTGAGCTAAAAAAACACCCAATTGGGTACATTTCTTTAGCGGACTGACAAGCACATGTGTGTAAAGTTGGAGCAAGAGAATATCTCTCTTACATGTAATACCTCAACATGTGAGCTTAATTGGTTGTGTGACGAAGCTCATAGCTCAAAACACCTCTCTCCCATTCAAATCAATTAAATTTGCGCTTTCACCCCCCCAAAAGTCATCACAAATTTAACATGTCAATCAATCAATTAATCAATCAATCAAAGTTTATTTATATGGCCCTTAATCACAAGTGTCTCAAAGGGCTGCACAAGCCACGACGAATGTAACATGCCTTTTGAAAAGAAATTAAAGTTTTAGATAACGATTGTATAAAAATAATACAATAGAAGGTACTACGAACATCTACAGTATTTTTTATAAAGTAATGTAGTAATAATAATGTGCAGTATTTAACTTGGGGAGTGGACTTCTACGGTATCTCTTACCAGCTGTTTCTGTCAAACACACCATCAGCAGCTTTTCCATATTTTCATGGATAAACAATATTAAAAATGTATTATTTTAACATCCTTGAATGGTGTTATTGACTCATTCTGCTTCAATATAGTGCAGGCTAGCAGTGATACACTCCAACTGCTTAGCCAAGTTAGCTGCGCGCGCTGTCATGTTTTTGATTAATTATTTCTTGAATTCAGTGACTTCAATAATGGCTTAAATTTATATAGCGCTTTTCTAGACACTCACACCGCTTTACAAACCGAGTGTGTGACGTGTCTTGCCCAAGGACACAAAGGCAGTGATGGCAGAAGCTGTATTCGTACCCGGAACCCTCAAGTTTCTGGACGGCCGCTCTACCCTCTGACCCACGCCGCCCCACAAATCACAAACCCCATTAACAACTTATTCTCCGCACTGTCCTTCACACTCACATTCTTCCCTCCAATGGTTGGAAAACAAACTTATGTCGATCTTTAGCTATAAGCTAATGCTGTAGCGAGTAAGACTGGATTTTTTGGTCGGATCTTACGGGGTTTACTGTGACATTTACTATGCCAACTAATGGTGGGGACGCTTGCAACTAAAATGTTTGCTTGCAACTTAAAGCATAACAACTAGCCGAGGGACAGCCCTTATCTGAAAGCACTCTTTACTAGAGGTACCACTGTATATTAGCATTTTGGCCACAACCCATAAGGGATGCCACAAATGTCATTAACAGATGCATGGATGGTGGATAACGAGGCCAGCAGAGCACCGCCGTGTTTTGCTTGAACAACAAAACATCCCCTTGGCAACCAGGCTTGTAGTAACATCCCTGCTTATTAATAACAAAGTGCTATGATGTGTAGTCATTAGCAACACCCTCTTAAACAAGTGCCAAGCAACATGGTCATGAGAAAGCAGGAACATTGGTTTTGTGCATCCATAAGAGCCTATATGCCTCCACAGGTGAGGCACCTTGTTTGTAAATAGTTATGAAAGGTTCCCCCCCTGAGGGCGGGCAGGCAGCGCCAATACGACGATGCTCACAAAGGGAAGTAAAACAACACTTCTTATGTCAGTCGGTTGAAATTCCATGCAGGCACCTCTGCTGCAGAAGCTGTGTTTGTATTTGCTCAATATTGGCTTAAGGACCCGCGTGGTTTGAGGGGTGTTTTTATATACGCTCTGTGTAGTATTGCAGCTTATACTGGAATTGACTCATTAGATTGGAACATTAAAAACATTTTAATAATGTATTTATTTATTTATGTTTTATTTGATCTAGTTAATTATTGATTCAATGAGTTTGCATGATCTCCCCGTGACTGCGTGGGTTCCTTCCGGGAACTCTGGTTTCCTCCCACCTCCAAAAACATGCACCTGGGGATAGGTTGATTGCCAACACTAAATTGGCCCCCGTGTGTAAATGTGAGTGTAAATGTTGTGTATCTATCTATCCATATATCTGTCTATCATATATATATATATATATATATATATATAGTCGTGATCAAAAGTTTACATACACTTGTAAAGAACATAATGTCATGGCTGTCTTGAGTTTCCAAACATTTCTACAACTCTTATTTTTTTGTGATAGAGTGATTGGAGCACATACTTGTTGGTCACAAAAAACATTCATGAAGTTTGGTTCTTTTATGAATTTATTATGAGTCTACTGAAAATGTGACCAAATCTGCTGGGTCAAAAGTATACATACAGCAATGTTAATATTTGGTTACATGTCCCTTGGCAAGTTTCACTGCAATAAGGCGCTTTTGGTAGTCATCCACAAGCTTCTGGCAATCTGACCACTCCTCTTGACAAAATTGGTGCAGTTCAGCTAAATTTGTTGTTTTTTTGACATGGACTTGTTTCTTCAGCATTGTCCATACGTTTAAGTCAGGACTTTGGGAGGGCCATTCTAAAACCTTAATTCTAGCCTGATTTAGTCATTCCTTTACCACTTTTGACGTGTGTTTGGGGTCATTGTCCTGTTGGAACACCCAACTGCGCCCAAGACCCAACCTCCGGACTGATGATTTTAGTTTGACCTGAAGAATTTGGAGGTAATCCTCCTTTTTCATTGTCCCATTTACTCTCTGTAAATCACCAGTTCCATTGGCAGCAATACAGGCCCAGAGCATAATACTACCACCCCCATGCTTGACGGTAAGCAGGGTGTTCCTGGGATTAAAGGCCTCACCTTTTCTCCTCCAAACATATTGCTGTGTATTGTGGCCAAACAGCTCAATTTTTGTTTCATCTGACCACAGAACATTCCTCCAGAAGGTCTTATCTTTGTCCATGTGATCAGCAGCAAACTTTAGACGAGCCTTAAGGTGTCGCTTCTGGAGCAAGGGCTTCCTTCTTGCATGGTAGCCTCTCAGTCCATGGTGATGCAAAACACGCTTGACTGTCGACACTGACACCTGTGTTCCAGCAGCTTCCAATTCATTGCAGACCTGCTTTTTGGTGGTTCTCGGTTGACTCTTGATCATCCTGACCAATTTTCTCTCAGCAGCAGGTGATAGCTTGCGTTTTCTTGCTGATCGTGGCAGTGACAAAACTGTGCAATGCACTTTATACTTATCAACAATTGTTTGCACAGTTGCTCTTGGGACCTTAAGCTGCTTTGAAATGGCTCCAAGGGACTTTCCTGACTTGTTCAAGTCAATGATTTGTTTTCTCAGATCTGTGCTGAGTTCCTTTGACTTAACCATTGTCGCGTTTGTAACCGAGTCTAATGACTGCATCACATGAGCCATATTTAAATGGGCTCAGAGAAGTCAACAGGTGTCGTCAATCATAATCACTCACATGAAGTTAAGAGGCCATGCCATGAAGCTAATTTGATTTGATTGTAACTTTTCTACATCACCAAAATTGATAATGTATGTTTCTGTATGTATACTTTTGACCCAGCAGATTTGGTCACATTTTCAGTAAACCCATAATAAATTCATAAAAGAACCAAACTTCATGAATGTTTTTTGTGACAAGCAAGAATGTGCTCCAATCATCCATCCATCCATTTTATACCGCTTGTCCCTTTTTGGGGTCGCGGGGGGTGCTGGAGCCTATCTCAGCTGCATTCGGGCGGAAGGTGGGGTACACCCTGGACAAGTCACCACCTCATCGCAGGGCCAACACAGATAGACAGACAACATTCACACTCACATTCAAACACTAGGGCCAATTTAGTGTTGCCAATCAACCTATCCCCAGGTGCATGTCTTTGGAGGTGGGAGAGAGATCAGAAGGCATAAGAAAAAGTATCTGCATTTGATTGTTTACATTTGATTATTAGCAATCCGGGGAGGGTGTTAGTTTAGGGTTGTAGCTGCCTGGAGGTGAACTTTTATTGCGGTTTTGAAGGAGGATAGAGATGCCCTTTCTTTTATACCTGTAGGGAGCGCATTCCACATTGTTGTGGCATAGAAAGAGAATGAGTTAAGACCTTTGTTAGTTCGGAATCTGGGTTTAACGTGGTTAGTGGAGCTCCCCCTGGTGTTGTGGTTATGGCGGTCATTTACGTTAAGGAAGTAGTTTGACATGTACTTCGATATCAGGGATGTGTAGCGGATTTTATAGACTAGGCTCAGTGCAAGTTGTTTTACACAGAAAGATCCAAAGCCCGGGATTGAACTCAGGACTACTCAGGACCTTCGTATTGTGAGGCACATGCACTAACCCCTGTTTCACCGTGAGAGAGTGCTCCAATCATTCTTTCACAAAAAAATAAGAGTCGTAGAAATTATTGGAAACTCAAGACAGCCATGACATTATGTCCTTCACAAGTGTATGTAAACTTTTGACCACGGATGTATATATATATATATATATATATATATATATATATATATGTATGTATGTAATGCTTTTTCAAATTATGTTATAATAATAATAAAGTGGTATCATGGAAGACACACTTCCTTCCTGACCCACCCCTAGCTAAATGAACTCACCCCCTGTGTACGCGCAACCCTGTGTAAAACAGCGGGATTCGCTACACATCCTAAAATCACCTTTGTCAACGGTCCGTCAGTCAGCCAGAGATGTGGGGAGATCATCATGTTGTTTGCCTTCAGCGAATAGGCTAACCTAGCATAATGTTGCCGTTAAAATGGGACTGTAATGTTAGCATTTTAGCTCACATTGCTAACGTTTGTGTCCTCCTGTCCCACCCTTTAATGTTACGCTGTTGTATGTAATATAGGGCGTCTATTACATTGGACAAGTGCAGATTAACAGTGTATTGGTAAAAAGTGGATACATCGCACAGTAGCGCTTCTTGGAGACACGCACAAACACAGCTCATACATCGTTACTTTGGCCGCCTGGAATCAAACCTTTGCTACATAAGGCGCTTTGCAGCGTCCCACTTCCTCACAGTCCAGCCTATTTGATGGTCCCTGCGGGGCTGTGCTAAATATCTTGCCGCCCCCACTTCCTAAACCACAGTAGTCACATCAATGAGCAAGATTAATTACCTTCTACTTTCTGTGGGTCAGAGGATAGCGTAGCAGCTAGCATGTATACTTAGGTGCGTTGCCATGGTGATTTGGGGCAGAGTGAGCAGGTTCTCTGAGGTCAACTATTGCATGCTTCTACTTCTACTTGCCTCTATTTAGAAGACATTGCTGATCAATTGCATCTCGAGGCCAGGGTACTTATGTGTGCGTGCACATGTGTGCCAGGCTTGCAGTGATTGAATGTTTGGGTTAGTTTTGGGGAAGTTCCGCTCAGGCAGGGTGGCATTTCCTGTAGCATGTGGAACAATAAATGGGAACGCTAAACACTGCACACACACACACACACACACACACACACACACACACACACACGCACGCACGCACGCACGCACGCACGCGCGCGCACGCACGCACGCACGCACGCACGCACGCACGCACGCACGCACGCACGCACGCACGCACGCACGCACGCACGCACGCACGCACGCACGCACACACACACACACACACACACACACACACACACACACACACACACACACACACACACACACACACAGACACACACACACACACACACACATGCTTAGTCCTATAAATGTGCAATAGATTAATATCACACCAGTAAAAGTAATCACAAAGTGGTTTAATCATTGTTTGAACCCTATCATCAACCTAGTACATGAATATACGCATTGAATTATGTTGATTTTTACTAATTTAAAAATGTACAGTATATAAATGTTTTCCTTTTTTTGTCTTTTATTAAGGATCATTAAAATTAAACTTTTTGCTATTCATATTTTAAAAGAGGAATTGTTTTATTTAGCAAGGACTTATTAATAATTATATGAATTGTGATTTGTTTTTATGTATTTATTACATTTGTCATATTTTGTGTTTCCTTTAGTAATTACATTTAAAGACAAACCAAAAGGAATAATCAGAAATAGTACAAATAAATATAAGACCCTCCTTAAAACTTTTAAAAACAAGTAATAATAAACAATACATATTTAATACAATATATACATAAATAATAAACAAATAATAAATACAATCAAATAAAAAATAAATACATATGTTGAATTATTAAATACATATATTTTTTATTAATTAAAAAATAGTTGAATAACCCTGCAAATAATATACTGACCATTATAGCAAATTAATTTAATTAATTGTTAATTACATAATAACTCATTCAAATATAGTTTATTTTCCAAATCACTATCTTTTCTGGTTCATCTCTAATAACGTGAAAAATTTATCAGGAAACATAACTTGCCTTGATGCTTCTCTTTGTTGACATTTACCTGGCAGGAGAATCATTGATTATTCTACTGTGAAGACTTAATTTATCATCTCCTCAATAACGTCTATCAAAGCGGTCAATTTTCTCCCTCATAAAAACGTCTCCAAAGCTTTCGAACAGCAGAAACAACAGTGAAGGTGTTAAATAATTCTGCCGTCTTGTCCTGTTTATTAGATGCAGTCTCTCATGATTTATTGATCACCCATCCCTATATTTCCTATTAAAAGCGAGCCTTAGAGAAGTACAAAGTTCTACAACGCATATTTAGTTCTCAGCCACATCCCTCAAAGTACTTTATATGCGAGACTGAAAGGAGCTGACTCCTGAGTTTTTATACATTAATCATTGGGAAGATGAGCTGGTGCAAGGGTGACATCATCATAATTGGGATGGACAATTATGCCGCCTAAATATCTGCAATTGAAAAAGGCCTTCCACCAAAATGTATCCTAAATTGGGGGATTTAGGATTTAAAGTGGAACTGCACTTTATATGGAAATTTGCCTATCAATCACAATAACTATAAAAGACAAGAACACATACCGTATTTTCCAGACCATAGGGCGCACCGGATTATAAGGCGCACTGCTGATGAGTGGGTCTAGTCAGGTCTATTTTCATATAAAAGGCGCACAGGATTATAGATCGCATTAAAGGGGTCATATTATTATTATTATTTTTCTAAATTGAAAACACTTCCTTGTGGTCTACATAACATGTAATGGTGGTTCTTTGGTCAAAATGTCGCATAGATTATGTTTTACAAATCATTTTCAAGCCTCTTTCTGACAGTCGCTTCAGGATGCGCCGTTTTGTGGGCGCTGTTATTTACGTGGCTCACCTTTGGCAGCATCTTTTCTCTTTTATCTTTGTTGTAGCGGTGTAGCGTGCAACGACGGGAGTGGAAGAAGTGTCAAAAGATGGAGCTAACTGTTTTAATGACATCCAGACTTTACTTAAATCAATAACTGAGTAGCATCTCCTCATCCATGGCTCACTAGTGCAATAATATGTCCCGTGAAAAACCGTCCGACCGGAACTCTCTAATAACTAAAGTTCCTTGGGTGAATAATGTAAACTCACTGTACCGGTATGTTTTAGCGCTTTCATGGCGAGTTTACTGACAGATATACGTAAGATCTTTACACTACTTTATATTAGAAATGGCAACAGCGGAGGATAAATGTCCCAAACCAAGAAGATAGAGAAAAAGAAGACTCTTATCGACTACGGCACGGACTACAAAGGCGGAAGCGCGCACATTTTCAAGACTTATGCCGATTCCAAATACAGATCAGCAAGTATCAGAAGGTAAGAAAAGTCTCTTTTGCAAAATACTACGAAACAAAACACCAAATAATATGTCATTCCTTATACGCTCGCACCATAATAATATTCGTATGTTGAAGCACAGTACAATCCATCAAGCGGTGCGGCTTCATAGCTTACCAAAGTCGTACTAAAACATTTTGGTGGATTTTTGAGCGCCGTGTGTAATGTTCTATATTTTCAATGGAACATATAAAATTGTTGTGTTGTTTACTTGAGTCATATTGCAGTCTACACTTATCTCTTATGTGTGACTGCCATCTACTTCTCACACTTATAATTTCACCATGTTCCAAATAAAATAGCTTTGAGGTCAGTAAGCACAACCAAAATGATTCCGTATATTAGGCGCACCGAGTTATGAGGTGCACTGTTGAGTTTTGAGAAAATGTATGAATTGGAGTGCGCCTTATAGTCCGAAAAATACGCTATGTTTTTTTTTAATGCATTCTAAGTCGTTAAATATGGCAAGTGTGAAGTGGCTAACAATGCAGCTAATAGGAGTACACTATTACGTCCATAAAGCCTTCTAAAAAACATCCAAAAACCGGCAACAATACTCCATTTTGTGACCGGAATATTAACCAAGTATTAGCAATATTGTTACTATAAACGCTAATGGAGACACTATTTTTAGCAGTGCGGTGATCACAGACAGCTGATGCTGCTATATTGACATGCTGAGCTGCTGCATCCGAAAGTTAATTTTAAAATCATGCCTCTCACCTGGATACCATACCATACCATACCAACTTTATTTATAAAGCCCTTTAAAAACAAGCACAGTTGAAGAACAACGGGCTGTACACCACAAAGAAATAGAGGCAAAGGACAGACTAAAAAATAACATTTAAAACAGAAATAAAAATACACATTGAAAAAGCAAATGCAAATTACCCAAAGAACGATTTGTTAGATAAAAAGCAGTTTAAAAAGTTAAAAACAGTTAAACAAGTTAAAAGCTAAAAACAGTTTAAAGTCTCATGCTGGGTTAAAAGCCAGTGAATAAAAATGGGTTTTAAGAAGGGTCTTAAAAATAGCCAAAGAAGGGGCCTGTCTCACATGGAGAGGGAGATCGTTCCAGAGTTTGGGACCCGCAACAGAGAACGCCCTGTCCCCTCTGAGCTTGCGCTTTGTTTTGGTTACCTAGTAGTAGAAGGATGTGGCCATAAATGAAGAAGTTGGTCAACTTTGACATTCAACTTATATATGGAGATGGCGAGAAAGACACGAAAAGGCAATTGTTTGCGGCACTTTAAAAAAAAAAAAAGAAACCTGCATGAGGAATATGATTAATGTTTTCATCCAAATGAGAAGATATGAATATCCCATCAGTCAGCATTCTAGTGGGAGCAGACATCGTGCAGTAAGTGTTTGTTTTATTATGTTCTTAGTTCGTATACCTTGTTTAGCTCTTAGCAATATAGTGAGCCAAAACAATGCTAGTAAGATTTCATATCTGGAAAAAAAAATTAACACTGGAGAAAAAGTTGAATTTGCACCAAAACAAGTTTTGGCAACAAATAAATACAAACATTGAAATTGAAAAAATACTATGTTTTTGGTAGATATTTTTTTTGTATCAAGACATGTTTTCAGTGCCAACCTTCATATTTTTTTGTACACTGTTATTATTGTTGTGTGTTTCACAGGTTTTTAATTTTATCTTTCCCTTTTTCACATTCGCTTCTCTCTTTTTTATGGTTTCAAATTATTAGCAGTGATTTGATGTTGAAGGCGGTTGCCTGTGGGCGGGGCTTAAAACTAGTTTACCTGGAAGCAGTTTTACAAGACTTGGGTTTGCAGGTAAAACATCGTAGAAGAAGACAGGAGGGCCGAGGGGATCTAAATTAAGTTTTTTATAGCAGTGCTTCTAAATTATTTTCTGTTGCGCGTAGGATCTTGGTTTAATTTGGTGCTGTGTCACAATGATATCATTCCTTAATTTATCCAGATCCATTTTATCTATGATATTCCTCAGAATGATGTTATCTTGTTTCACTGCAATATTTTCCTCTGGAAAAATCTTAACCTTTTGATGCATTGTTTTTTTTTAAGAGATTCACCACCATCTCCTGGAGCTCCTGAAATTCCCTTTTTGTGTTGTTATTCTTGGTTTGCAGACTTTCTATATTTTTCTGCAGACTTCTCAGATGTTCTCTGTGTTCTAATGTGGCTCTTTCCAGGTCTGCTCCCAGGTCTTTTTTCAGGTCATCTATTTGTTGGAACTTCAAGTTTTGTTTCCCTTCTTGTCTTGTATCCAGAGACTCAATTTGATCCAGATGACCCCGAAGGTTTTGGGATAAAATATTTTTTTTTTATAGCTTTTGACATCGTAGCAGCTCGCTGACGTCAGTTGCCTCTTTAGTGACTTGCGGCACTTTTAACTTGTATATTTTAACAAATTCAAACCTTGCGCCATTCAGAGATCAACTGCAGGTGTCAGCCCATCAACCGAGATCGCCCTGTGTGGTCAGAAACACTTCAAAAGATTTTCGAACTCTCGCAGTTTAATCTCAGTTTAGTTTCTGGTTGCTAGGCAACCGCTTCGCCAAGCTAACGGCTCTTCCAATTCGCCTTTTTTCAGCAAATCTGTTCCTCTCCCCGGACCAAGAGCAGTTTAAAGATGCCAGCTACTTTCATGTGGCTGTGATTACAATCAGTGGTCAAAAACACTTCAAAATGATCAAAAACTCCAGTAGTAAAAACAGAGCCTTTTTCCTTGCGTTTTTTCCCATTGACAGTCAATGACGACTATTTAAGAGTTTGATCGCATAAAAAAAGAAAAACATACAGTCGTGGTCAAAAGTTTACATACACTTGTAAAGAGCATAATGTCATGGCTGTCTTGAGTTTCCAATAATTTCTGCAACTCTTATTTTTTTGTGATAGCGGGATTGGAGCACATACTTGGTTGTCACAAAAAAACGTTCATTAAGTTTGGTTCTTTTATGAATTTATTATGGGTTTACTGAAAATGTGGCCAAATCTGCTGGGTCAAAAGTATACATACAGCAACATACATGATCAATTTTGGTGATGTAGAAAAGTTACAATCAAATCAAATTAGCTTCATGGCATGGCCTCTTAACTTCATGTGAGTGAGTATGATTGACGAAACCTGTTGACTTCTCTGAGCCCATTTAAATAGGGCTCATGTGATGCGGTCATTAGACTCGGTTACAAACGCGACAATGGGAAAGTCAAAAGAACTCAGCACAGATCTGAAAAAACTAATAATTGACTTGAACAAGTCAGGAAAGTCCCTTGGAGCCATTTCAAAGCAGCTTAAGGTCCCAAGAGCAACTGTGCAGACAATTGTTGATAAGTATAAAGTGCATGGCACAGTTTTGTCACTGCCATGATCAGGAAGAAAACACAAGCTATCACCTGCTGCTGAGAGAAAATTGGTCAGGATGATCAAGAGTCAACCGAGAACCATCAAAAAGCAGGTCTGCAATGAATGGGAAGCTGCTGGAACACAGGTGTCAGTGTCCACAGTCAAGCATGTTTTGCATCGCCATGGACTGAGAGGCTACCATGCAAGAAGGAAGCCCTTGCTCCAGAAGGCTTTAAGGCTCGTCTAAAGTTTGCTGCTGATCACATGGACAAAGATAAGACCTTCTGGAGGAAAGTTCTGTGGTCAGATTAAACACAAATTGAGCTGTGTGGCCACATTACCCAGCAATATGTTTGGAGGAGAAAAGGTGAGCCCTATAATCCCAGGAACACCACACCTACTGTCAAGCATGGTGGTGGTAGTATTATGCTCTGGGCCTGTTTTGCTGCCAATGGAACTGGTGCTTTACAGAGAGTAAATGGGACAATGAAAAAGGAGGATTACCTCCAAATTCTTCAGGACAACCTAAAATCAAGAACACCTCCAAACAACTTCAACCCTAAACTAACACCCTCCCTTCCACATCATACCTCTTCGGATTGTAAATAATCAAATGTAAATATTCAAATGTAGACACTTTTTCTTATACTTTCTGATCTCTCTCTCTCTGTGTCCACTACTTGCTGTACATATCCTACAAAGTCAGTCCTACACTGTTCCAATGTCCATTTCTCTGATGATGCAATTGTAGATGACTGAAGTGTTGATACCAACCAAACATAACCCCCCCCCTCCATATCCCACAAATATATACTTTGATGATTATCTTGTGTGATGATGACTGTATTATGATGATAGTATATATCTGTATCATGAATCAATTTAAGTGGACCCCGACTTAAAACAATTTGAAAAACGTATTCGGTGTTACCATTTAGTGGTCAATTGTACGGAATATGTACTTCACTGTGCAATCTACTAATAATAGTTTCAATCAATCATCAGCCCGGAGGTTGGGTCTTGGGCGCAGTTGGGTGTTCCAACAGGACAATGACCCCAAACACACGTCAAACGTAGTTAAGGAATGGCTAAATCAGGCTACAATTAAGGTTTTAGAATGACCTTCCCAAAGACTTAAACGTGTGGACAATGCTGAAAAACAAGTCCATGTCAGAAAACCAACAAATTTAGCTGAACTGCACCAATTTTGTCAAGAGGAGTGGTCAAAAATTCAACCAGAAGCTTGCCAGAAGTTTGTGGATGACTACCAAAAGCACCTTATTGCAGTGAAACTTGCCAAGGGACATGTTGATCAAGGGTGATGGGTTAAATGCAGAGGATAATTTCACCACACCTAGTGGTGAAATTATTGGTACTTATTATTGGTACTTTAACTTGAATTAACTTTGCTGTAGGTATGACTATTTTTTTCCCAGCAGATTTGGTCACATTTTCAGTAAACCCATAATACATTCATAAAAGAACCAAACTTCATGAATGTAAATTGTGACAAACAAGTATGTGCTCCAATCACTCTATCACAAAAAAATAAGAGTTGTAGAAATTATTGGAAACCCAAGACAGCCATGACATTATGTTCTTTACACGTGTATGTAAACTTTTGACCACGACTGTATGTGTGCATGTCTCACATTAGGATTTTGAATGATTGGCAAATTATTTTTTTTAAAGTGCAGTTTCCCTTTAAAGTTGCCTAGGTACCTTTTCATTTGCTGTCCTGCATTGTCCTGACTTGTATTTCTATTTTGACATCAATCATGACAATTTCTGGTCATATATCTTTTTTTCTTTCTTCTGAGTTGAGCAAGGAGGGTAAGGCAGTGGTATATCATGCACTGTCTTGACACTGGCAAAGTATCGTTATGTGACGTAAAATCCAGCAAACATGATTTTTATGGACTCTTTCCATAGTTTGATCATGTGACGCAGATTTGCGGACATGTTTTGTCCTGCAATGATTCAAGTAGTATATCATGCAGTTTTCTAAATAAAGAAGCTGATTTCTGTGGCCATTTTATAAAGCGATTAGTGAGGCCATCATAGTGCCTCTATTTTCCCCAGGAATTGTGCACATTTTTAATCAAATGTCTACGTTTCTCTTGTCTTCCAAAGTTTATTAAAACAGTTTTTCTTCTGAGTTGAGCAAGGAGAATATAGCAGCAAGCAGCATATCATGTGCTGTCTTGACAGTGACAAAGTGTGGTAACGTGTGAGTGTTAAGTGAATCCGTCCAGCATGAGATTTATTTGCTATGTCCATCATTTAATAGTGTGATGCAGATTTGTGGACATTTTTTTTCATTTTTTTCTGCAATGCTTCAAACAGCATATCATGCAGTGTCTTGAATAAAAAAGATTATTTCTATGGCAATTCCATGGACAACAAAGTAGTGAAGTCATTATAGGACCTCTATTTGTACACTGAATTTTGGGTCAATTGTTCAGTGAAGCATAGCAGCAAGCAGCATATCATGTAGTGCCTTTCTCTTATTTCCACAACATTGAATGTCTTCTTATCTCCCGAGTTCAGCAACAGATATTAGATATTGATTAAGAGGTTTCCCATTAGCTTTGTCCACATTTTGTTGTTTTGTCTTAAAGCTGACAAAATATTCTTCATGTTTTGTTGTCCAGGTGGAGCCAGCATGTGGGCCATCACTCCAGAGGAGCGAGGCAAACACGACAAACAGTTTGACACCTTCGCCCCCGTCTCAGGCTATGTCTCTGGTAATTCAATTAATGGAGTTCTTGTCATGTCCTTAGTAATACACTTGGCCGCTTTCCGGAACAGTCTATGACCCCTTGATGTCTGTTTACAGGCGAGCAAGCCAGGGGATTCTTCCTGCAGTCGGGCCTGCCGCCGCCTGTCCTGGCTGAAATCTGGTGAGTTGATGTCATAGCTTTTGTGACGCATCTAAGCAAGCAGCATGTCTTTTTCCTCAGTAAGATGTAAGTGAAGCATAGCAGCATGCAACGTATCATGCACTGTCTTGTCCGTGACATCAAAGAATTGTAATGTGCGACGTAAATATAGAATATAATATTGGCTTTATGTCTTATTCCTGAGTTCAGTGAAGCTCAGCATCACGCGACATCATGTATTGTCTTGACTTGTATTTTCACAACATTCCATGACATAAGACTCTGTACCGAGGATGTCGTTGTGGCTTGTGCAGCCCTTTGAGACACTTGTGATTTAGGGCTATATAAATAAACATTGATTGATTGATTGATTGATAAGATTAGCTGTAAGATATTGTTCAACAAGGAAGAAAGCAGCACTGTTTTAACACTTACTTCAGCCAGCATGACTTTTGTATGTACTCCTTTCATAGTTTGATCATGCAACATACAATAGTGGCATTATTTCTCCACAGATTTGTGCACATTTTAGCTTTAATGTCATGTTAAAGTTAAAGCACCAATGATTGTCACACACACACACACACTAGGTGTGGCAAAATTATTCTCTGCATTTGACCCATCACACTTGTTCACCCCCTGGGAGGTGAGTGGCGCAGTGGGCAGCAGCGGTGGCCGTGCCCGGGAATCATTTTTGGTGAATTAACCCCCAATTCCAACCCTTGGTGCTGAGTGCCAAGCAGGGAGGTAATGGGTCCCATTTTTATAGTCTTTGGTATGACTCGGCCGGGTTTGAACTCACAACCTACCGATCTCAGGGCGGACACTCTAACCGCTTCCTTAGTAGCATAGAAGCAAGCAACATATCATGTAGTGTCTTGACGCTATATTTTCCGTGACATAGAAATCGTGAACTGTCTAATGCAGGGGTGTCAAACGTACGGCCCGAGGGCCGGATCAGGCCCACGAACAGGTTTTATCCGGCCCGCGGGATGAGTTTGCTAAGTATAAAAATTAACCTGAAATTTTTGAATGATAGAAACAGCTGTTCTAAATGTGTCCACTGGATGTTGCAATAGCAATTATTTGTATCTTTGTAGATGATGCTGCATATGAACCAAAAAAAAAAACATGATGTTAGTACAGGGGTCACCAACCTTTTTGAAAGCAAGAGCTACTTCTTGGGTACTGATTAATGCGAAGGGCTACCAGTTTGATACACACTTAAATAAATTGCCAGAAATAGCCAATTTGCTCAATTTACCTTTAACTCTATGTTATTATTAATAATTAATGATATTTATCGTTGTGGAAACACTGATCAACTTAATGATTTCTCACAATAAATATATATGGAAACAGATAAATATCAATATCAACACTTTATTTTTATATTTTCTCTAAGTGCACATTTTTCAAATTGAACATTTTCAAATGATCACTTCTAAGACAGTCTTGTGAAATCACAATATCCCATTTTAACTAGATAGCCACTAACATTTTTTAACAAATCATGAATTACTTTGCACCATGTTTGTACAAATAATAACTCATGTAAAATACAGAAGTCAACTCTCAAATTTTTAGATAAATCATGTCACACTTTGAATTGGACACCAAATCTGTTATCTGTTTCTTTGTCAGTTAGTGAAGACCAAGTCTTTAAAATATTTTCTTGGATTTTCAAATTCTATTTGAGTTTTGTCTCTCTTAGAATTAAAAATGTCGAGCAAAGCGAGACCAGCTTGCTAGTAAATAAATACAATTTAAAAAATAGAGGCAGCTCACTGGTAAGTGCTGCTATTTGAGCTATTTTTAGAACAGGCTAGCGGGCTACTCATCTGGTCCTTACGGGCTACCTGGTGCCCGCGGGCACCGCGTTGGTGACCCCTGTGTTAGTACATCAGTCGAGAAAATGATCAAACTACATAAATAATATACTGCAATTTGAGTTTGATATCGTTTTGTTATCTTGATAGATTGAAAATGAACACCAATGAGTTGACTGATGAACATTATCACATAATTTATTAAAAAAATATAAATAACGACAAATAAAGTATATATTCTATTAACCGCAACAAGTAATTATAAAAAAAAAAACCTAACATGATTTGTACAATTTCAGATTGTGCTTGTTCTATTTTTAAACAAAGAAAACAATCTGAAGTTGTCTTTATTTTTAAGTTATAAATAAATGAAAAATGGGTTATACTTGTATAGCGCTTTTCTACCTTCAAGGTACTCAAAGCGACAGTATTTCCACATTCACCCATTCACACACACATTCACACACTGATGGCGGGAGCTGCCATGCAAGGCGCTAACCAGCACCCATCAGGAGCCAGGGTGAAGTGTCTTGCCCAAGGACACAACGGACGTGACTAGGATGGTAGAAGGTGGGGATTGAACCCCAGTAATCAGCAACCCTCCGATTGCTGGCACGGCCACTCTACCAACTTCGCCACGCCGCCCAAGTTATCGTGCCGTGATTTTACCAGTCCGGCCCACTTGGGAGTAAATTTTTCTCCATGTGGCCCCCGATCTAAAATGAGTTTGACACCCCTGGTCTAATGTCCACTTTTGACACTCTGAGTTGGATGTAGCAGCATATCATGCGCTGTCTTCACAAAGATATAAAAGTGTCCATCCAGTGGGACTTTTATGTGCTCCACCTGTAGTTGATCAGTGTTTCTACATGTCCACAGATTAGTACAACTGGTAATGTCTTCCCCCTGAATCCAGTGACAATTTAATAAAATAAAAATGTTGGTGCAATGTCTCTTATTTTTAATATGATCCCCCACCTACTCCCCAACCCCATAGGAACCTGGCCGACATGGACAGCGACGGCAAGATGGACAGACAGGAGTTCTCCATCGCCATGAAGCTCATCAAGCTCAAACTGCAGGGGTGGAACTTACCCTCAACCCTGCCTGTTGTCATGAAGCAGCCTACTTTTGCGAATTCAGTCTCCCCCGTCCCTTCGTCCGCCCGCTTTGGTAAGCGTCAAGCAAAACTAACTGAGTCCCCCCATCTTTAAACCTCCATGTCCTCCTTGCAGGAATGGGCTCTTTGCTAAACCTGTCAGTTGGCATGTCGTCCATGTCTGCCATGCCCATGCTAACACCCATCCCGGCTAACACCCTCATGCGACCCCTGGCTCCCACGCCAATGACCGCAATGCCTCTCATCACCTCGCTGGGAAACGGCGGATTTTACAACGTCAACCTCCTCAGTCCACTGCGCGTTCCTAACGCTGCAGGTTGGTTCTGATGGGCGCCGCACTGGACCAAGTGGGGGGATTAACCCTTTGGGTGCAGATGTTTGGGTTACCAGTTGGTGCAGTTCATTATGGTTCATAAACCCTCATACAAACAATTCCCATGATCACACTTACGTGACTATTCTCTGTCAACCAATCAAAGCATTTACTTGATTATGTTTAAGGATAAAACACCTTAAACCTAATCCAGTAAACGCTTTAATTTATTATCATACATTAGATGAAAAACTTAAAAATAAACACTTAACTATTACTTTTTATATAAGGTCTTGTACAATTTTCATTAGATTAGATTGAACATTTTCTGCAATAGACCCAAATTAGTTCTTTCCCTCGACCAAAAACATTGTATACACCACTGATTTTACATGTGGAGGGTCAAAGGGGATAGAATAAAAAATAAAAAAATACATCTTTAAATAATTACCTAAATGTCCATCCATCCATCCATCTTCTTTCGCATATACCTAAATGTCTCAATTTATGTCAAAATTTAGATATTTATATCATGATTTAAGTAATTATTTCAATGTTTTAGTATGTTATTTCATCTTTGTATGGCAGCATTTATCTTTCAAACTCACCCCATCAAAATCACTGGGCGAGGCTAACAGGAATATAGTGCAATTATTGCTTTGGTCTGAACTAGAAGAATTTTAAAACATGGCGGCTAAGGAAGATATACTTTTTCAGGAGTTGGTGGTAGATATTTTAGACCTTGCTGCCGATTAACCAATAAGGTGTTAGGATGCGCCCACTGACAGAGGGCCGATAACAATTAATTGAATAATTGAATCTTGAAATGATTAGAAATGTTATGAAAATACGAAATAAATAATGCAATTGTAAAATAATTTACTAAATTGTGAAACAAATAATTCAATTCTGAAATAATTAATTTAATAATACATTCAATATTTAAATTTATAATTTAATTGTAAAATACATACCATTATATTTTAAATTAATTAATGACTAATTTAATACACATTTATGTATTTAATTCCAATTGTAATTAATTAATGACACATTTCATTCTGTCCCATTTGAGTTTTGACTGGGGGATGGGAAACTTTAGTTTTAAGAAAAGCGCCACCCTGTGGTGTATTAGTCAGAAAACTAATAAAATAATATCACTGGCAACAAAGGGTGTATGTTTTGCCGCATTTTCACTTTTTTGAGTGCTTTAGTTAAGGAGTAAAAGATAGACACACAGAGTCGTGACTACTCATCAACACACTGTCGACTTGCATTTATTGCAATGACTCAATTTTATCTATCAGATGCCATTGCTATCAAGTACAGCTGCTGGCATCTGTATGGACTTTATTCACTTTAGCATATTTTGCCTGCGTCTCGCATCCTCAACTGTCCTTTGGCCGCACCCCGGTTCATATTTCTGGCATATCTTCAAGTGCAATATCCGAGCTCTGAAACGACCGGTTTATAATGAGCCGAGTGTCAACTCACACGCCGCTAACCTTGCATCTGGAGAGCTTTATGCTGAGGCTGTATCAAGCGCGAGGAGATAAGATTAGGCATGCACGCGTTCAAAGCTGACCGTCTGATTACATAAGAAAGCAGCGTGTTGTTATTGAGATTGGCACGTGTACGAAGACATGCTTTGAAGCTATTTAAAGGGTTTTAAAGTAAACTAAAATGGCACCAAAATTGTTGTTTTGAACATTCATGCATTTGTTTTGTGGAGAATTGTCGACAAATATTAATAAAAGTAAAATGCAATAAATAAATACATGTAATATTCTTGGTACAATCCTGCTCACAACTAAAACAAACAGTAAGGTATTAAAATCTACGTAATGTGTTTTGCAGGCCTTCCTCTCTCGAGTTTCTCTTCTCCGGTGACGTTTTCACCACCCAACAGCATGTCCAAAACCAACTCTCTTCTAGACCTTGGATCCAGCAGGTGAGACCAGAAATAAAAGCACCATTAAGATAAATAAACCAAATGTATGTGCGGCATTCCCAAAGAAAATAAATGTATAAAGGCACGATAAAATTAACTGTAAAATGCATTGTTTGAATTCATCACATTGATCTGAGTGCATATTTCATAAATACAATTTCAAAGATGATTTAAAGTAACTTGAAAAATAGCATTTTTTTTCCCTGTCAATGCATCCTAAAATTAGACTTTACTATGACATATAGTAATGTCAACCCTTTAGAAATGGTTGTTACCTTTTAGCCCAACTATACTTAAAGTTAATTTCCTTTGAAAAAAAAAAAGTAAGTTAGAATTCACACTTTAGTCGTCCCTGGGTTTTCACTCAGTCCTGTTACCCGAACACACCCCTTTGAAAAATGTGGAATGTTCTACAAGTAACATGGTCCACAGGAAGTTGCTTTATTTAGATCCTCTGCAGAACACGGGAAGAACAAAATTAAATTCACTCATTTATTTTTTGTTTGCAGTAAACCCTCGTATATTGCTGTTAATTGGTTCTAGGCCTGACCCTGGTATACAATACATACAATACAATACATTGAATATTGTCATAGCTAGAGCATGAAAAAGTAAGTTACTGCTTTGTCAGTCCTTGGCAATCATACTTGCGAGCACCATTAGTGTACAGTACTCCTCCAAATATTCTTTTTTTTTTTTTTAATGCACAGGGATTCACTCCTTTTTTCCACACTAAACTCATTTTGAGTTAGCAAAATGAACAAAACTAGTCAAAAAGGGATAGACGCACAAAAGGCACACATACTGAAGCGCTGATACGTAAGTGTTTCTTGTGCAGGAAATGAGTGTGTTTTTGTCTGCAGGCACGAAAATTAATAACTAAATGAAGCGTTGATACACAAAGACATGGGTCGCACACGGAGGCATGCTTGGGCCGATCCAAAAGTTTGTGAAGCGAAAAGTTTGCAATTAGAGGGGTGTGTAAATCGAGGTTCCACTGTATTTCATGTAGTGTATATAAGGATTTTATGCTAAAGTTATTTTCAGTCCTGTTACTCAATTATGACATTATTGCCTCAGGAACCTTTTTAAAAAGGAAATAACATGCCTTAGATGGGCCAATTCACATTTTGAGTAGTTTAATAGGTGTATTATCAGATTTAAAGTTGAAAAAAGACAGAAATGTACTTTTATTTTGAGAGTTAAAACAAGCAAACTGCAGCAATTTGGTAGAATGAACCATGCTTCTTATACAAAGGTAAATACTTTTGACCTTTTTTTGTATTGTGAGGTAAACGTGTCTTTCCAAAAACATTTCAGCAAGGAGTTGAGAATTAAAATTGTACGGCAAGACAGAATCGGAGAACAGGAGGAGCCTTCTTTTCTTTTTTTTCTTTTTTCTTTTTTTTAATAAACAATTCACATGTTCCAACAGGAAGGTTAAACAGAGCAGAACAGGAATTTACATTATAATCCTCTCGTAGACCACATTACAGTACTGTACAATACTGTGGCTACAATCCGCATTACCTGTAATCATTCATTATTTTTTTACCCGACAGTGAAGTGGAAATGTACAAAAGTAGCTGAGAGGACTATGTGACAAAGGGGAAAGCATTTTTTTGTTTGACAATAGTATCTAATGTCCTCGATCCTCCTTGGTGGGTTATTTTGTGTCATTGGGGAACAGGTTGGAGCTTGTATCTGATTTCACTGCTTTGTGTGATGCATTTACAGTATATACTGTACATAAGAAAATTACCTCATGTCAGGATGGCCAACCAAAGCATGTCAGCGGCAGCTGCAAGGCAGATGTATCATTTATGCAGTTTTTATATCATACAGTACAGTCTATGATTGTTCCTAGACTTTTAGTAAGGGGTTCAGCCCCATTTTAGGAGACAATAAAATGAAAGTCTTGAGGCAACAGGGAGGAGCCACTACTCACCCTGACTATTGTGGTCCTACTATTGGAACTTCTCATATGATCCTTGTCCTATTTCATTGTAGTTTCTCCTGAAGCATTGTTTTAGTAACTTAACCACAAAAAGTGTGCGCACATGGGTGTGTGCAGTACGGTGGTTGACAGTGGCAAATGTGGCAGCACGTTCAAATGCTCCAAACACAGAAATTATCTGCACTAAAAACACTTAGAGCCCCATAAAACTAATACAACGGGAAAATGCCATAAAATTAAAAAGGCTGCCATCAAATAAATGCCACAAAATAAAAATAAAAACAATTGCAAAAGGAAAATGATGCAAATGCCAAAGACGCACACAAAACCATTTGCTTGAGACTAAATTCTAGAATAGAATACAATAGAATAGAATAGAAAGTAATTTATTGATCCCTGGGGGAAATTCAGCACCAACAGAAATTAGCTGTGCTGCCAGGTGTGCAGGACCAAAAACTTGCTGAGTTAATGTGATTGCAGTATTTTCCTTTGCATTTGTTTTATGGTGTATGTGTGTTTTTAATTTTGGATCATCTCTGTTGCACCTTTGCCCTTCTCAGCCACTGTACATAGTGTAGGGTGGCTTTTTCTTCCGGCTTCAGCTTAATAATAGTTGACAAATAATTAAATGATTTATTATTGGCATTGTAAAACAGTTTAGCTTATTCATTACAAATGGGTTATCATATTTCCAAAAATACAAACAAATAGTCATTAATTAATTCAAGTTAATATAGTTTATTATTGTTGTTATTGATGTTACAAGTAGTAGTAGTATTATACTACTTTAGTGTGAATAGTACTATAAGTATTGTTATTATTATTACATGTTAGTCTAAACAACACAGTCTAAACCAGGGGTCTCAAACTCAATTTACCTGGGGGCCACTGGAGCTAGGGTCTGGGTGAGGCTGGGCCGCATCAGGTTTTCAACAAAAAAAACGCATTTATTAAAAACAGAAAAAAAAAGAAAAAAAAAACTGTCTTCAATGCTTTTGCTTCTGCTATACCCTACACTTTTTCAGTGCTTTGGTTCCGGTTTTCCACAAGAAAAGCTCTGATAAAACATTCCACTGTTCTCAAATATCTTAATTTTTAATTTTCTACACAAAATAAGATGAAAAAATAAATAAACAAATAAAGAATAAAGAAAATAAATCAATCAATCAGTAATAAATAAATAAAATAATAATAAAACAGCAAATAAGAAAAACTTAAGAAACCACATATAGTTGGTGGGTAGAGAAATTATTTTTTTTCAGATTCAAATTAACAGTATTAACAGTTATTTAACCTTTAACATGAACATTAATGAAACTTTCAACATGAACTGTTCTGAACATGGCTTCTCTTGCCTACTTTTGGCTAGAGGTCTGGCAGCGCTTCCTCTCGCATAGCCGAGCCACATTTGGCTTGAGGGAGGAAGCAATTGAGACCCTCAGTAGACTTTGAAGATGCTCATCAGTAAGTCTGGTCCTGTACTTGGACTTATTGAAGTTCAAGGTGGAGAAGAGCTTTTCACACAAGTACGTGCTCCCAAAAAGGCACATGGTCCGCTTGAACATTCTGGAAAGCTCAGGGAAGCTGGGAGTCAATTCTCTCAAAAATTGCCCAAGCTTGTCTGCTCTTCCACTCACCTCCCTGAACTTGGCTTTGAGTTCAGAGTTGCACTGCAGGTCAATGAGCTCCATTTGAAGCACAGGAGGGGCATCTTGCACATCAAAGGAGAAGGGGTCCGCAAAAATTTGAAATGTGGCTCTGTGCGTCTTGAAGTCTGCAAATCTGTGGTCAAATTCCTCCTGTAGCTTCAAAATGGCATCAGCATACTTCTCACCACTGAATGGTGTGCCTGCATCCACAAGTGCCTTGCATGCTGGGAAATGGCAAAGGTTTGTCTGAGATAGCTGAACTTTCCATAGCATAAGTTTTGTGGAGAATGCTCTCACATTGTCATAGGCAGCACTGACAAGTTGCCCCTGGCCTTGTAACCTCTTGTTCAGTACATTAAGCTCATGCGTGACATCAACAAGAAAAGCTAAGTCCATGAGCCATATAGGATCACTTAACACAGGAACAGCCACCCCATTCTTCTCCATGAAGACTTTCACTTCTGCTCTCAACTCAAAAAATCTCTTCAACATGTTTCCCCTGCTGAGCCAACGTACCTCGGTGAAGTAAAGCACGTCCCCATATTCTGACTCCATTTCTTCTAAAAAAGCACGGAACCTTCTGTGTTTTAAGCCCCTGGATCTGATGTGGTTGATGCATTGCACAACAACAGACATCACGTTGTCAAATTTCAGGCATTTGCTGCAAAGGGCCTGCTGATGGATAATGCAGTGCAGAGCTATGGCTTCCTCCACACCCTCCTCTTCCAGTTTTTTTTGAACAAGTGCCACCAGTCCATTTTTCCTCCCTGTCATTGATGGCGCTCCATCAGTTGTTATCCCAACAAATCTCTTCCATGAAAAACCGGCATTCTCAATGGCATCACACAGCTGGTGAAATATCTCCTGAGCGGTGGTCTGGCCATGCATTGGCATTACTGTGAGCAACTCCTCTGTCACTTCAAAATTGTCATCAACACCACGGACATATATTGCGAGCTGGGCAGTGTCAGTGATGTCTGTGGTCTCATCAAGAGCGACTGAGTATACACTGAAACATTTTGCTTTCTCACACAGTTGATCATAAATGTCACTTGACATGTCACAAATGCGCTCTGCCACGGTGTTGGCAGAAAGGCTGATGTTGCTGAACTGACCTTTCTTTTCTGGACAGACAATACTTGCAGCCTGTAACAGGCACTTTTTGACAAATTCACCTTCTGTAAATGGCTTTCCTGCTTTAGCAATCATCTCACTAACCACATAGCTAGCTTCGACTGCTGCGTTATTCTCTTTGGTTACTTTCTTAAAAAAATCTTGTTGCTTCAGTAGACATGTTTTAAGATTGGCAACTCGGTTGGCTCTCTCATCTCCCTGGTATTTTGCATAGTCCTCAGCATGTCTAGTTGTGTAATGACGTTTCAAATTGTATTCCTTATGCACCGCAACTTTCTCTGTGCAAATAAGACACGTCGGAGTGCCCCTGTGCTCCACAAAGAAATACTGAATTTCCCACTTTTCCTGAAATTGTCTGTGCTCATCACCAACCTTTCTCTTCACTGCAGGCTTTGAGAAAGACATGTTTGGGGCTGTGTAATATATAATTTCACTAGGTATCGCTGTTGTGTTGAAGTTTAAGTTTTAGTGTTTAGCTGACGTACAAAGAACGTAATTTCCGCTGGTACCAGATTGGCTCAGGGTCCTGCGCCTGCATATGACGTCGAGCACGGCACAGTTAGTGATTGGTTGAACGTCAGAAACCATGGAAACACAAAGTGTTTGTGGTGGCCGTTTAATATTTATATTATAAGTTCTCCCTATAAACGTGCATTTTTTTCACACTGACAGGCTCAGATAGTTACAATAAGTGTCCGACAACATACTAGAAAGGAGAAATGAACGTATGTCTACCTTTAGCTTGAGATCGCTGTTTGTTGCGAGAGCCAATCAGTGTGGAGAGTCTCATAACGTTACTGCACACAGGTCCTGTGCGGTGTCCTGCAGGCTGCTGTGCCCGCTGCAGTTTATGGAAGACAGAGTTTACCGACAACCGTTTAACGACCAGGAGAGTTTATGTTTCGCAGCCGGCTCTGGAGGGAGAGAGCCGGTGAATCCCCTGTTTACTGACCGGGAGGAGAGAGCCGGTGAATCCCCTGTGAACTTCCCCTGACCGGGGGAATGGGACTGGACCGGAGTTCGCTGGCGGTTTACCTGACCGGGAGTTTCGGAGGGAGAGAACCGGGGGAAAACCGACGAGATTACATACAAAGTCAATGCAGACCGGAGGTTGTTTATTTTTTTCGCGGGACTGGACCGGAGGACTGAACCACTGCTAGCTGGCAGGCAGCCGGCTCAGAGCAGCAGCACTGAAGGAGAGAACTGGGGGAAAAACCCACAGTTTACCGGCGGCCGTTTACTGACCATGGGAGT
Source organism: Entelurus aequoreus (assembly GCF_033978785.1). NCBI lineage: Eukaryota > Metazoa > Chordata > Actinopteri > Syngnathiformes > Syngnathidae > Entelurus > Entelurus aequoreus. The sequence continues at coordinate 36,737,324 of NC_084734.1, forward strand.
ATTTTTGAGTATTTTGCGATTATTTTTGTCGCTTTTGCTGTGAACACCCCTTTAGTCCACACAGCAGCAGAACAACAACAAACAGCGATCTCAAGCTAAAGGTAGACATACGTTCATTTCTCCTTTCTAGTATGTTGTCGGACACTTATTGTAACTATCTGAGCCTGTCAGTGTGAAAAAAATGCACGTTTATAGGGAGAACTAGGGAGAATGTGACGCCTCCAGAGGGTATCATGTACCCAGAAATGACAGCGGAGCTTCGGACTTTCAGAGCAGTACAGCGCAGTGATGGTGGTGATCTCAGTCATGGATGATGAGAGAAAAAGCAAAACAGGCGGGCTCGCTCGCGTATGGGCGGGACAAAATCGTGTCAATTGTGTCCGGTGTGCACACAGCTTTAAGCTGTCATTTCTGGGTACATGATACCATACAGCATCCATGTCAAACTCGCGCGGGCCGCACTAACATTAAACTTTCATATCAAGGCGGGGGCCTCAAACTAGCGTCCGGCGGGCCGCATTTGGCCCGCGGGCCGCGAGTTTGAGACCCCTGGTCTAAACCTTTTCCACAAGGGGGTCACATACGAAAAAATAAATAGATTTTGCGGGCCACCCTCTCAGATTATTTTATATTATTATTATTATTATAAATAAAGAATGATTTATTTTAGTAGTTTTATTTTATAATGTATGTTATTAATTATAATACATTTTTTATAACAATTATTAATTTTATTAAAGTTATGATTACATTTTGTTAATAACAATAATAATAAGAATAATGACAAATATGAGGGGGTGGCCCGCAAAATCTTTTTATTTGTACTATTTTAATAGTTATTATTATTTTTGTTATTATTATTATGACTGTAAAACATGCCATTGTTAATACAAATGCTAGATGGGCAAAATGTGTCAAAAATGATGAATAATTTCTCTGTGTGTGTTCTTAGTTCCAACTCTTCCTCCACCACCTCGCTAGCCAGCAACTCTCCCAAGACGTCTTCGAGTGACTGGGCCGTGCCGCAAGCTTCCAGACTTAAGTACCGGCAGCAGTTCAACACACTGGATAAGCTCATGAGTGGCTACTTGTCAGGTATGCACTATAAAAAACAAATTACAGCCTGAATGCTTAAGTGGAAAAGTTGTGCAGCAAAAAAAAAAAAAAAAAAAAAAAAAGGTCGCTGCAGGAAATATTTTTTATACAGGGCCTCAAGTGAGAAACGCTTTGATTGCATCCAATCTGACGCAGACTCAGCTGGCTACAATTTGGTGAGGAAAATATTATTCATGATGAGGATGAGAACTGTGTAGGTACTTGTGTGCATCTATATACTTTGTTGTGTGCATCATTTCAGGAACCTCGCGGATGTGGACAAGGACGGCCAGCTGCGAGCCGACGAGTTCATCCTGGCCATGCACCTTGTGGACATGGCTAAAACTGGCCGCCCGCTGCCGCTCACGTTGCCCCAAGACCTGGTGCCGCCTCCTCTCAGGTACCACACATCGACTGTACTCCTCTGATATTAAACTGTACACAAAGACATGTGTGAATTCTGATTGCAGAGGAGGAATCAGGCCCAGTGAGCTTGTTAACGGTACCGGACATTACAGTAGTCCCTCTTTAGTCGACCCGCTGGAGGCAGAACCCGTGCAGAAGAGCAAAAGCAGCGGTATGTTGCCTTCAATCGTCTTTAGAATTGTATTACTCGGATGTACCTTAGATTTCTCACTAACATGTTGCACTAATGAAATTAAATATGCATTCAGGCCACTCTACAACCTTACATTTTTTCCGATTCTGAATGATTTGTCACTTTATGAAGTCATTTTGATATGAAGAAATCCTTCAGAGATAACATTTTCCCTCCACAAAACTTTTAAATACTGTATGAGTAATAATGATTCCTGAGCTTGGCCACCGCTGCTGCTCAGTGCTCCCCTCAACTCCCAGGGGGTGGAACAAGGGGATGGGTCAAATGCAGAGGGTAATTTCACCACACCTAGTGTGTGTGTGATCAGTGGTACTTTAACTTTAATACAAGTGAATTTTTGTTGGAGTAAATTGTGATGCAAGTGCAAAAAAGTTGTTGCTAATAGTAACTATTTTCCTTGTTAGCCTATTAAGATACCGTTTGTAGGGAGAAAAAAAGCACACACAAAAATGTTCTTTAATATTGTAGATTTTGGAACACTTTCTTTGAAATTTTTAGGCAAATTCCAAGTTAAACGGCCATCTGCATGAAAGACCCTATTTTGGGGTAGTGAACCGCGTCCCTCCCAGTGCTGGCAGCACTCATGCTATCCCAGACTATGATGCTACCGCTACCTTAGTGTGTCACATTAATTGTGCAGCTTACTTATGTTCACAGCTCCTTAGACAATAATGTGTTCATAGTTAATCTATGCTGATATACAAGCTCTACACAGACTACTCCAAAGTATATCCGAGTTTACTTTCTGTATTATTTGTCCCTTGAGAAGATATATTAAAAGTTTTTTTTCTGAATTACTTCAGTATCCTTTGAGGACAGGCTGAAGGAGAACTTTGCCCGAGGCAGTGCCGAGCTAGAGAAGCGGCGTCAGGCCCTGGAGGAAACGCAGAGGAAGGAGCGTGAGAGGAGGGCCAGGGAGGAGCGTGAGACTCAGGAACGCAGGGAGAGGGAGGCCCGGGAGCATGAGAATCGCAGGCGGCTGGAGGAGGAGCGGCGTCTGGATAGGCAGCGGGAGATGGAGAGGCAACGGGAGGAGGAAAGGCTGAGGGAGCTGGAGAAAAAGGAGGTAAGAAAAAAGTAGATGGTTGTAGGCGAACACAATGTATCCCAACTGTAGTTTATGAGGATGTATTTATGCAGTATCTTACAATTTTATTACAGTATATATTCTCAAGAGAAAATACAACATAAAACTAGAACTGGTGGGAATTCTGGAGAAAAAAACAGGAATTTTGGGGGACTTTGAATGTTGTTAGTTTCATTAATTCAATCATTCATGTATTTATTTGACAGGGACAGTACAATTAAACATTGATACACATAGGTAACCGATGTCAAAGTACATAAGACTTCTAGCCACAGGCTAATTTGCAACCTTTGTCCTTGGTTAGGCTTTAAGAAAAAGTTGAGAAAAGTGTAAAACACATACAAAAGGATTAAGACAAGTACAAAAATCAAAACACATTAAAAATAATTGGCCCCATTTGTCCATACTACATCCAGTTCTAGTGCTCACACTTCTGATTTTCCTTAAACCACTTTTTCAGTTTTGTGGACAAAAGTTTAATGTCCGACTGTGACTTTAACTCCAGTGGCAAAGAGTTCCACAGATGTGAGGCCTTCACTGAGAACGCAGACTGACCCGGAGTCGTCCGGCACCTTTTCACTCTACAGCTCACACCGACTGCAGCTCGAGTCTGCACACCTTCACTACTGTATCTTTGTATTTTTTTTGACACATCACATCAGGGGCTAATCCATTAAGACACTTAAAAATAGCTTTTAAAAATGAGAAATTTATAAAATGATCAAAACTCATCACGTTATATTTTTGGGTAATATGGCCGTGATGATGCTTCATTGGTTGTTGGTCAAATATCTTTAGTGATTGTTTATATAATGACAACAGAGGCTTCACTACACGTCTCCTGGCCTGTCCCCAGACCATGGCACAATAAGACAAAGTATGGGATAAAATCATTGCATGCATGTAAACTTGTGCAGCTTGAACAGATAAACAAGATTTAATTAGCCTGAAACTGTTTATATTTATTTTTATGGTTTTAGTCATTTTTATAATATGGCCATCAAATTTTAGCTTAGGGTCCAAATATTTACATTTGAATGGTAAGGATGAGTGGAATGTGTAGATAGTGGAAAAATGTTGAGGAGAAGGCAGCTGAAAAAAAAGGCAGAATAATAATTAGAATACTACTTGTGTGAATGTGGAATAGTGTGTTGATAAAACATCTATTCTGCTATATGAGCTGTACACTGACTACCTGAAAGAATATCCAAGTTCACTGTCTACACTATTGTCTCCTTCTCCCTGCAGGCAGCCAAGCAGGAGCTGGAGCGTCAGGGTCGTGAGCAATGGGAGCGCAGCAAGAAGGAAGAGCTGATCAGGAGGCGAGAAGGGGAGCAGGATGAGATCTCACAGCTCCGAGCCAAAAAGAAGAATCTGGAGTTGGAGCTGGAGGCTGTGGTGAGACTTTATCATCTGGCGGTGCTACCGAGGAAGCAGATGGTTCGCTCAGGTTCATTTGTCCGTTCCTCTCTCAGGGCAACAAGCACAAACAGATCTCCGACCACCTCCGAGACGCTCAAAGCAAGAGAAAGATCCAGAAGGCGGAAGTGGACCTCATCAATCAGAAGAGAGACGCACGCATCGTGGAGATCAACACCCTGCAGCTTCAATTTGAGGTCGGGATGACTTCTTGATAATACGTTTTACACTGGCTGGAAAATAACGGTTGTGTTTGTGTGCCTCCTTCAGGAATGGCAGAAGAAGCTCTCTCTGCTGGTTCCAGAGCAGCAGAAGCTGACTGAGAAGCTGAGAAACATGAACCTCAACAAAATCCCATGTAAGTACAAGTCAATACGTTTGTGCTGACTTTTAAAACTGAACGTTTTTTTTACTGATACTCTTTGGGGTGTTACAGCGGCAACGTTGGCCTCGCTGGCCGTGAACGTGGCCGACAAAGGTGCCAACTGTCGGAAACTGAAGGACCAGCTCGACGCTCTGGAAAAAGAAAGCACAGACAAGCTGGCCCAGATGAAGCAGTACAACAAGGACCTGCAGGTGAGTGCTTATTCCTAGTTGTAATGCTGTTTTATCATACAAGATACACCTCCTTCTTTAGTTATTTTTACTACTATTTATTCACTATACTATGTCAACCAGTTCTAAGTATACTATGTTAGTAAGACTAATCGACGAAAGACATACTGCTTTTGACAGGGTTGTCCAGATCCGATATTGATATCGGATATTCGTCCGATAACAACAACAAAAATCAAGCATCGGATTACGTTGGCTTGCATCTAAAATCTTCAGATACAAGCAGTCCTGCAGCGCGTTTACTTGTGCAAAGCTGGACAGCTAGTTAGCATCTAATGTTCTCCAATAAGCATACTACCGGTAGGTTTTTGTTTTTTTACAAAAGGTAAACATGCTAGTCTATAGGCTATTAGAAGCTAGCAGCTACACATCAGCTAAACACACAATAGCGCACGAGCTAGACATATGTACTATATGTCCTTAATTAAACAATATTGCAGTCTAAAATACTACATTTGTTAATATAAACAAGTATAAAATAATTATAGTTACATATTACTTCCAGACACAAAGTCTCTAAGGCAGAAGTGTATTAGAAAATATCAAGTAACAATTGTGTCCACATCAATCAACTTACTGCACAATGAGTCTAACTTGATCAATTATTGTGGCCATTTGGTGTTGCAAAAAAACAAGTTACAACTACACTTCCATTTAAAGACAGCGTAGGTCCATTCCAGAAGTGTAGTAACAAATAGATTAGTGTTAACACTACAAAATAATAAGGACTGTATGTATAATTCCTGCTATCATATTGGGTCAATATTGGTTATGGCCAATATTCAAGGCTCCTGTATCGGATCGACACCCATCGTCTTTGGTCAATTAAACATATACTGATCGATACGTGTTTTTTTTAACAAAATATAATTGTCACACAGTCAAAAACATTATAATAAGACAATGATGGCAATTAGGTTATATTTCACAAAAAAAGGACCTTAGCGCTACCAACGCACTTCCTCAGATTCAGTGAGAAGGTGTCCACACTTCTGACTGGCACTGCATATTTTTATGTGAACTGGTTTCATACTGCTGATTATTAAAACAAAACAAATGAAAATGTAGGAAATTGTTAGGTCTACTTCTTATTTTTGTGTTTAACAAACACACACGTAAAAACACACATGTTGATTTATCAATCAATCGGATTTTGTTTTGTTTTGTTTTTTTATGGTAAACACAAACAATAAGTGAAGGTTGGATTGACATCAATCGATATTGTTTGGCTCGCAAAATACACTTTTCAAATGACATACAATTATAAAGTACAATCCGTGTTTAATACTTTAAATTGTGATACATTTAATTTTTTTTTGTGTGAAACTTCTCTCCCTGCTTTTAACTTCTTAACTCTCTCAACTTCTTCTCCTTTTTCCTCTTCATCTTGCAACCTGGATGCATCTTTAATTCCCACCTATCATTTTTATTATTATAAATTTTCATCCGTCCATACTTGTGATTCCTTATTGTCTTTATCATCATCATCATCAGCTTGAGGACATGGATGATTGTCTCCTACGGGCTCTTCTGTCTCTGCTGGCTTGTCTCCGTCAGCTTTTCCTACTCATCAAGGTTATCGGTCTCACTCTCCTACATTCTTTCTTTTGCTATTCCATCTTTTCCTTTCTTCCTAATGCTGCCATGTTGCATCCTTATTTTTATTTTCCAATGAAATCATTCTTAGTTTTTGTATTCTAGCCAGGATCAGGGTAATACACACACACACACACACACACACACACACACACACACACGCACACGCACGCACGCACATCACTTTAAAATACATAATGAATATATATTGTCGAAGAAATATATTTCTTTGATCGATCTTGTGCACAAAGTGTAAGCCGTATTATTGTGTACTCTTCTATTCTCTCAGGAACTTAGAGAGAAGCAAGCCAAGCAGCAGTCTGTTCTGGAAAACCTGTACAGGGTCAAGGAGGAGAAGCTGTGGGAGCTGCAAATACGCAGGGAGGAACAGGAGCGTGAAAGGAAAATGAAGGAGGTAGAGGAGCGAGAAAGACACAGAAAGGAGGAAGAAGCGGAACGAGAAAGGCAGCGGAGGGAAGAAGAGGAGGAACGGGAAAGGCAGCGAAGGGAAGAGGAGGAAGAACGGGAAAGGCAGAGGAAGAAGGTAGAGGAAGAACAAGAGAGGCGGAGAAAAGAAGAAGAGGAAGAACGACAAAGACGGAGGAAAGAGGAAAAAGAGGAACGAGAAAGGCAGAGGAAGGAAGAAGAGGAGGAACGAGAAAGGCAGAAGAAGGAAGAAGAGGAGGAAGGAGAAAGGCAGAGGAAGGAAGAAGAGGAGGAACGAGAAAGGCAGAGGAAGGAAGAAGACGAAGAACGAGAAAAGCGGAGGAAGGAGGAAGAGGTAGCGGAGGCTAGGTATATGCAAGTATCCGCCATATCTTCCAATTCAAATGTTCAAATTTTTGATATAGTCATAATTAGAGTTGTATATTAAAACACAATAGATATGTTTGCCAGTCAAAGATCTCCTATATTACGGAGGGTTTTTTGCAGTTTTTAGCAACCTATTGCCAAAACAAAAGTCCTCTATATGACAGGAGACCAATTGAATCCATTTATTTAATGCAGGCGGGCAAAGCTGGAGGAGGAGGAGGGGAAAAAAAGGGAAAAGGAGCAGGAGGAAGAGGAGAGAAGAAGAAGGGAGGAAGAAGAGGAGAAAAAGAAGAAATCCTCCAAGGTGACTCTTTATAAAGCCTTGTACTCGTTCTTGGCTCGCAACAAGGATGAGCTGAGCATTGACGCTGAGTGCCTCATAGAGGTTTGTCACACACACACACACACACACACACACACACACACACACACACACACACACACACACACACACACACACACACACACACACACACACACACACACACACACACACACTTAACTGCGAAGACTAAAGTGGCTTTGTCCGTCACGCAGGTGGACGAGCAGACTAAAGGCGAGCCCGGTTGGCTGTGCGGCAGTTACCGTGGCAACAGAGGCTGGTTCCCTCAAAGTTATGCTGAGAAATGCCCTGGCCCTGCCTCCCCTAAAACTGTCTCTGCCTCCTGTTGTCCATCCTTCCTTGAACCGCCACAGCTGGAAAACTCCAGGTACTTTTAAGTGGACACAAGTATTGGAACACACCCATTTATCACATAATTAATCAGTCAAAGCCGATACTGGCCAGTGAACATCATCTTCCATTTCCGCTACGTGTCCCATGACTTTTGCACTTTTGAGACATAATTATTTTTCTTCATGCGTAGAATCCCAGATGGTTACCAAATAACAGAAGATGATGTCCCTCCTGTTCAGTTGGACATAAGCCAGGTAAGAAGCACAGTCTGCGTAGTAAATTAGGTTTTCAAATGTATTGTGGTTTGCTTATGTTTGCAAACACACACACACATAGCTTACTTTTATATTCATAGCTTCCTCAATTTGTTTTCTCTCCCAATAGATAACATCTGATGTATTTTTTGCTCTACTGTTCTCACTAGACACAATATTAAGTACACCTGCACAGTCACAACAGATGCAAATTGGGAAAAAAACAAGACATAACATTCCGGGTAATCATGGTTTCACTCCAGTCCTGCGGGTGGCGGTAATGCACCAGTTGCATTATTAAAGGCCTCACAATCGTATATTGGAAGTGTGTTGTCTGAAATCAAAGCAGTTTAAAAGTGCTTTAAGTAAGCCCTACCAGGAGCATGCCGCTTTGTGTGTCTGTAGCTTTAATGCTAATGAGCTGTGTTTGTCTTCAGCAAAGTGTTTCTAAAAAGCTCTACTGAGCACTTGATCCACATTTTACATAAACACTGTAACTCTGCACTTCTCCAATGTAATAGACGCCATATATCACATACAACAACGTAACAGGAGGACTTAAACATTAGCAACACTCGCATAGCTCTGTGAGCTACAGTGCATTTTAACAGCAATATCATGCTGGGTTAGCATATTCACTGAGGAAAAACATGATTGAGCGTGTAGCTCTCCACGTCTGTAGCTGACTAAAAGATAGTTGGCAGAGCTCCAAGCTCGAATTATGTGTAGCAAACCCTGCTTTTCTATAAAAGTGTCGGGCGTATACATTTAACTCGGGGGTAGGTCCCTGAAGAAGGCGATGTTTCCCTTTTAGAACGTCTGTGGCTTGGCTGAGCTCCAGACTTTATTTTAGGATGTGTAGCAAAGCCTGGAGAAGGACTTTTTAATAAGTTTTAAAAAAATAAACATAACAGTCAAACGTGTCAATCAAAACATAACTAATTAACACCCACCCACATTACGCTTCCAGTTTGCAGCACCTGTCCTGGCTCGGGTCATCTCTCCATGGTCGCCTGCCCCGTCTGCAACACACTTCCCACTCGACGCGGATGACGTCGACAATGCGCTGCTCAGCTTGCCGCAGGGCGATGTCATCAACGTGCTGCAGCAGAGGGGCGACTGGTGGTTTGGGCAGCTTAACGGGACACGGGGATGGTTTCCCAGAAGCTGCGTCACTGTTGAGGCGGTCGGCAATGTGGAGTATGAAGACACACAACTTCCTATGTGTTATGTTCTGTTATGTTCACATTTTGTTATTGTTGTTAAAAGTATGGACACGCTGGATGTCAGCGATTGTACTCAGCTTGAAGGTAAGTTAGCAATCCAGATGCTCCAACTTTTAGCCACCTCTGACTGACGCTTCCGTGTTTGTACCCAAAACAGAATATGTGGCCCTGTACACGTACGAGAGCCCGGAAGCAGGCGACCTGACCTTTGAAGAGGGCGATGTTGTCTTGGTGACTGAGCACGAAGGGGAGTGGTGGAGAGGATGCATTGGCGACCAAACCGGAGTCTTTCCATCCAACTATGTAAGGCCTGTGGAACCAGAGGTGACATTTTATTTTACTTTATCATGAATAAGTTATGTTAGATAATAATTGGCGAGATGTTGTTGTTTCTTAAATGTATTAAAGGGGTTCTATTATTTAAAACCAACTTTTTTTTTACCTGTCAGTACAATGTTTTGTGTATTTCATGATTAATCATAGCTTATTTTCTTGCATGCATACAATTTTCTTTAAAAAAGAACCCTAATATTTGGATACAAATGCAATTTTGTTGTCAGATTGTAATACTGCAACGTTTTCTAAACTGTACTGTACTTTGTGACAGTAAGTACAGTAAGAATTCTTACAGAAGGGTGCAAAATGGATGTGTAATATCCTCATTAAATGAGGACGTGTGCTGGACCTCGGATCAACTGCAATCAGTAACGAAACAAACACGCTCACATAAATATTGCGCTTATTGCAACCAATGACAGCAGAAATCTTCTATCTGAACTCTTATACACTTACAAACCCTGTTTCCATATGAGTTGGGAAATTGTGTTGGATGTAAATATAAACGGAATACAATGATTTGCAAATCATTTTCAACCCATATTCACTTGTATATGCTACAAAGACAACATATTTGATGTTCAAACTGATAAACTTTTTTTTTTGTGCAAATAATCATTAACTTTAGAATTTGATGCCAGCAACACGTGACAAAGAAGTTGGGAAAGGTGGCAATAAATACTGATAAAGTTGATGAATGCTCATCAAACACTTATTTGGAACATCCCACAGGTGAACAGGCAAATTGGGAACAGGTGGGTGCCATGATTGGGTATAAAAGTAGATTCCATGAAATTCTCAGTCATTCACAAACAAGGATGGGGCGAGGGTCACCACTTTGTCAACAAATGCGTGAGCAAATTGTTGAACAGTTTAAGAAAGACCTTTCTCAACCAGCTATTGCAAGGAATTTAGGGATTTCACCATCTACGGTCCGTAATATCATCAAAGGGTTCAGAGAATCTGGAGAAATCACTGCACGTAAGCAGCTAAGCCCGTGACCTTCGATCCCTCAGGCTGTACTGCATCAACAAGCGACATCAGTGTGTAAAGGATATCACCACATGGGCTCAGGAACACTTCAGAAACCCACTGTCAGTAACTACAGTTGGTCGCTACATCTGTAAGTGCAAGTTAAAACTCTCCTATGCAAGGCGAAAACCGTTTATCAACAACACCCAGAAACGCCGTCGGCTTCGCTGGGCCTGAGCTCATCTAAGATGGACTGATACAAAGTGGAAAAGTGTTCTGTGGTCTGACGAGTCCACATTTCAAATTGTTTTTGGAAACTGTGGACGCCCCTGCTTATTTCAGCAAGACAATGCCAAGCCACATGTTACATCAACGTGGCTTCATAGTAAAAGAGTGCGGGTACTAGACTGGCCTGCCTGTAGTCCAGACCTGTCTCCCATTGAAAATATGTGGCGCATTATGAAGCCTAAAATACCACAACGGAGACCCCCGGACTGTTGAACAACTTCAGCTGTACATCAAGCAAGAATGGAAAATAATTCCACCTGAGAAGCTTAAAAAATGTGTCTCCTCAGTACCCAAACGTTTACTGAGTGTTGTTAAAAGGAAAGGCCATGTAACACAGTGGTGAACATGCCCTTTCCCCACTACTTTAGCACGTGTTGCAGCCATGAAATTCTAAGTTAATTATTATTTGCCAAAAAAAAATAAAGTTTATGAGTTTGAACACCAAATATCTTGTCTTTGTGCATTCAATTGAATATGGGTTGAAAAGGATTTGCAAATCATTGTATTCCGTTTATATTTACATCTAACACAATTTCCCAACTCATATGGAAACGGGGTTTGTACTTTAGTTATCTGTTCCACTGACAAGATGCTTGCTCGGTGCGTGTTGGCTACTATGGCGAAACTGCCGAGGCAAAACTGGCGTCTGACGTCACAATTTACCTTTTTCTTTTACAGGGCGCACCAACCCGGAAACAGGAAATAAAAAATTAATCGGCTCTGTTGACCACTTACTTAATAAAATACTGGACAAAGTGCGTCCCTTGACAGCTCAATACGGAACACATACTTTTGTTTCTAAATACTGGATGATTCCGTGTTTCAAGGGACGTTTGGCAACCCTATTTAAGTAGCATTTATGTTAGCGGCCCCATCCTCATGTTAATGTTTCGCTTTAAAATGATGTTTAAAAACGTGATATGCGCCGATGATAAGTTTGTTGCTGCAATACTAACTTATTACCTCCGTTTTAGTTAATGTTCCATCGAGGTTTATTTTGAAGCAAAAGTGGGCGCTGAGCACATCCCTGTAACTATCACTGGTGTGTGATGTGATCACTCCAAGTGCAATGTGCGCTCCCTTCAGGCGCCGGTCAAAACATACACTTTGATTAATCTTCATTAATTTTTGGTTATGCGATAATTTTTTTATTAATCAAATGCGTTAACATTGACAGCCCTAATAAATGTTTACATGTGTATACGTGTGTGCGCGCGTGCGTGCGTGCGTATATGGTGTGTGTGTGTGTGTGTGTGTGTGTGTGTGTGTGTGTGTGTGTGTGTATATATGGAGTATGGAAAGCATTCAGACCCCTTAAAATGTTTAACTTTTTGTTTCATTGCAGCCATTTGCCAAAATCAAAATAAGTAAATTTTATTTTTCATTAATGTACATTCAGCACCCCATCTTGACGGCAAAAAACAGAAATGTAGCAATGTTTGCAAATTAATTAAAAATGAAAAATTCTAATCACATGTACTTAAGTATTCAGACTTTTTGCAGCATCATGCTGTGGGGATGGTTTTCAGTGGCAGGAACTGGGAGACTAGTCAGGAAAGAGGGAAAGATAAATGCAGTAATATACAGAGACATTCTGGATGAAAACCAATGCTTCCCATCCAAACCTCCACATAGGTGTTGGAAAGAGGAAAGGGCGAAACTGCCCAAAGATAGGTGTACCAAGCTTGTGGCATCGTATTCAAAAAGACTGTCATTGCTGCCAAAGGTGCATCAACAAAGTATTGAGCAAAGGGTCTGAATAATATTGTACATGTGCTTTTTTTTATTTTTTAGATGTTTGCAAAAAAATTTAATTTGTTTTTTTTTTCTGTCAAGATGGGCTGCTTTTTAGATTTTAGAATGAAAAATGTAAAGGGGTCTGAATTATTTCCGTACCCACAGTAAATATGCTATTTCGTGTTTTATTTTATTGCTATTAATTGTTGGCGTTAGGGACTAGTGTTGAAAATTAGCTCTATGACTGACACATTTACAAAAATATGTGTTGTCCCTATATTAAATAGATAATTTAAATTTAAACTAAATAATTTGGAGTGCATGAGAAAGTGGAACAAAAAGGGCCCTTTGACCACATTTATAAACAAGTATATTGCACAACCCAGCAGCAACAGAATCAATGTTGTAATAACAATAAGGAGCAAAAACTGCTTATTCCGCATGAATACAGTTTACTTTCACGCCAACCGGAATCTGAGGTTTCCTACAGCCACAGCTGTTAATTTTGACCTAATTAGAGATCCTGGGAATTCATTATTTCCCGGTGACTGTGGTTAATTAATTAGAGGCATTAATTGGAGCATTTATCAGAGCAGATACTAAGTTTATTATTATCATCAATTTAGGTGTCAAGACCTGGAGGCCCAACCAAAAAGCCTGGTGAGGATCAACACACACACACTCACAGAGGATAAGCAAAATATTCAGCCATGCTCAACTGTGATTGGTCGACAGAGATCGCCCAGGCCGTCACAGCCGTTGCAGGCGCAACAACGCAGCATCTGCATCTTTCCCCGGGGCAACTCATCGTGATCCTGGCAAAGAACTCCTCTGGGTGGTGGCTGGGGGAACTGCAAGTGAGTGGGTGCAACAGAACAGTCACATTAAAGTTTATGGATAGGTTGATTGGCAACACTAAATTGGCCCAAGTGTGTGAATGTGAGTGTGAATGTTGTCTCTCTATCTGTGTTGGCCCTGTGATGGGGTGGCGACTTGTCCAGGGTGTACCCCGCCTTCCGCCCATGTGCAGCTGAGATAACCTCCAGCACCCCCCGCGACCCTGAAAGGGACAATCGGTAGAAAATGGATGGTTTTAAGTTTATTTCAAACATGCATATAGTCACAACATTAAATCTCACATATTTCCAGTTTCTAATCACAACAAGACCGAAAAGAGTAGGAAGAAGTAGAGCTTATTTAATCCTACCCAGTTTCCATTTCATAGCAATTCAATTAGGATGAACAAAAAAACCTTAAATATTGACTTCTGCGCGAATAAACACGGTACACCTCACAATAGTTGCCTACAAAAATGAATCTGCAAATAAACGCCACACCTCAACTCAAACATGGGAACTCAGGGTTTCCCCCAAATTGCCAATATGCCTGTGGTGGTGGGGGCGTGGCTATGAGTGTGGTGAGGGTGTGGTCAAAATGACGCCATCATATAATTTGCATAATCTACTATGAATCATATTTTCTTTAACAAGGCTAAAAAGGTTTATACATACAAACCCCAAAACCAGTGAAGTTGGCACGTTGTGTAAATTGTAAATAAAAACAGAATAAAATGATTTGCAAATACTTTTCAACTTATATTCAATTGAATAGACTGCAAAGACAAGATACTTAACGTTCGAACTGGAAAACTTTTATTTTTTGCAAATATTAGCTCATTTGGAATTTGATGCCTGCAACATGTTTCAAAAAAGCTGGCACAAGTTGCAAAAAATACTGATAAAGTTGAGGAATGCTCATCAAACACTTATTTGGAACATCCCACATGTGAACACGCTAATTGGGAACAGGTGGGTGCCATGATTGGGTATAAAAGCAGCTTCCATGAAATGCTCAGTCATTCACAAACAAGGATGGGGCGAGGGTCACCACTTTGTGAACAGATTGTCCAACAGTTTAAGAACAACATTTCTCAACAAGCTATTGCAAAGGAATTTAGGGATTTCACCATCTACGGTCCGTAATATCATCTAAAGGTTCAGAGAATATGGAGAAATCACTGCACGTAAGCGCTGATATTACGGACCTTTGATTCCTCAGGCGGTACTGCAACAAAAAGCGACACCAGTGTGTAAAGGATATCACTACATGGGCTCAGGAACACTTCAGAAAACCACTGTCAATAACTACAGTTGGTCGCTACATCTGTAAGTGCAAGTTTGAACTCTACTATGCAAAGCGAAAACCGTTTATCAACAACACCCAGAAACGCGGCCGGCTTTGCTGGGCCCGAGCTCATCTAAGATGGACTGATACAAAGTGGAAAAGTGTTCTGTGTTCTGACGAATCCACATTTCAAATTGTTTTTGGAAACGGTGGATGTCGTGTCCTCAGGACCAAAGAGGACAAGAACCATCCGGATTGTTATAGGCGCAAAGTTGAAAAGCCAGCATCTGTGATGGTATTGGGGTGTATTAGTGCCCAAGTTAATTATTATTTGCAAAAAAAAAAATAAAGTTTATGAGTTTGAACATCAAATATCTTGTCTTTGTAGTGCATTCAATTGAATATGGGTTGAAAAGGATTTGCAAATCTTTGTATTCCGTTTATATTTACATCTAACACAATTTCCCAACTCATTTGGAAACGGGGTTTGTATGATAAATATTTTAATTTCCGTATTCCGTTTATATTTACATCTAACACAATTTCCCAACTCATTTGGAAACGGGGTTTGTATGATAAATATTTTAATTTCCTATAATTTTGCATATATTCACATTTTTTAATTGTTAAGTGAAATAGACATTTTATTATTCAGGTTGGCAGCTGACTGCACGGCGCCAGTAAAAGGATCACGGCACAGAGAGAGAGGACGGCATTTTTGGTTCTCTGCCAGTGGATAATTTAAGTCCGGCGTTTTGTTTTTTCATTACTACAAGGAGGACTTAAATAGACATTAAGTATTTTACTTACATTCAACCCGACGTCTTTTTCGGAGTTAAAAACGTTTTGTTGCATGCAGAAATGTTATTTCATTTTCTCTGCAGTCGTTCATTGATTTCATAAATGTAACCCATAATAGTTTGTTTATACATAGCACAAAGCAAAAAAAACTTTATATGCAGTGTTATTTCATTTTAAATTTCAAAAGAGTTTTGTGGCTCCCATTGTTTTCTTTAATTTGTGAAACGGGTCAAAATGGCTCTTTGAGTGGTAAAGGTTGCCTGGGCTATACACTACCGTTCAAAAGTTTAGGGTCCCCCAAACAATTTTGTGGAATAGCCTTCATTTCTAAGAACAAGAATAGACTGTCGAGTTTCAGATGAAAGTTCACTTTTTCTGGCCATTTTGAGCGTTTAATTGACCCCACAAATGTGATGCTCCAGAAACTCAATCTGCTCAAAGGAAGGTCAGTTTTGTAGCTTCTGTAACGAGCTAAACTGTTTTCAGATGTGTGAACATGATTGCACAAGGGTTTTCTAATCATCAATTAGCCTTCTGAGCCAATGAGCAAACACATTGTACCATTAGAACACTGGAGTGATAGTTGCTGGAAATGGGCCTCTATACGCCTATGTAGGTATTGCACCAAAAACCAGACATTTGCAGCTAGAATAGTCATTTACCACATTAGCAATGTATAGAGTGTATTTCTTTAAAGTTAAGACTAGTTTAAAGTTATCTTCATTGAAAAGTACAGTGCTTTTCCTTCAAAAATAAGGACATTTCAATGTGACCCCAAACTATTGAACGGTAGTGTACATATCCATTAATACTGTCACGATCTGGTGGAGTTATCGTTTACATTCGTGTATGTTTGATGTTCATTGTTCTCATGGTTGTAAACACGGTGTTGGCGGAGAATGAGCAAGTGTTGTTGTATCTCTCTGGTAAAGAAGCACGGAGACAGACGTGTGTGCAAGGGTGAAATATGTGTTGGAATTTGGCTGGTTGCTAGCAAAAGATTGGCAATAAAAGTTCAAAAGACCCTCAGACTTTGTGTGACTTCTTCTGGGGGCTATTTTACATTATAATACTTTAATTTGTTGTTACATAAAAAAATACTTAATTTGTAAGGTGTGGTAGCTTTTATTTTGCTGTATCAGGCCTCCTTGATCAATTACATTAAGAGGAAACCCTGCAACTGTAAAGCTGTAGTTTCTGATGGAATTTGAAGAGAATTTCCTTCTGTATGCGTAATAATACATAGTTATGAAATAATAACTTTTTTATAACTTATATTATAAAGTTCATTTTATATTAGCCTCCACTGAAATAGACACAGGGCAGCATGGTGCCACAGGGGTTAGTGCGTGTGCCTCATAATACAAAGGTCCTGGGTTCGATTCCCGGTGTCTTTCTGTGTGGAGTTTGCTTGTTCTCCCCGTGACTGTGTGGGTTCCCTTTGGGTACTCCGGCTTCCTCCACCTCCAAAAACATGCACCTGGGGATAGGTTGATTGGCAACACTAAACTGGCCCTAGTGTGTGAATGTTGTCTATCTGTGTTGGCCCTGCGATGAGGTGGCGACTTATCCAGGGTTTACTTCCGCCCAAATGCAGCTGGGGTAGGCTCCAGCACCCCCCGACACCCCGCGAGGCACAAGCGGTAGAAAATGGATGGATAAAATAAGATACAATACACCAAATAGGCAAGGCGAATTTTTTTACAGAGCACAATTCGTACACAGGACAATTCAAAGTGCATTACAGAAATAAATTATTGCTGGGTATAAAAACAATTATGTATACACACTACATTCCCCTCTAATCAAGAAAAAATTTAACAGGTTGCATCTGTAAAGCTCAAGTTTTTTTCACTAGGCTCGAGGCAAGAAGCGTCAGAGAGGCTGGGTTAAGTCCTCCAACCTTAAACTGCTAGGACCCTCAAGCAACAAGTCCTCCCCCTCCCCTCTGCCAGGTGACACACCTTACAAATGCGACTGGTGTTGTGGTAGTTGCCAACCACGGCATATCCCGTTGGCCATCATTTGGATTTATGTCAATATAGTCAATAATGGATGTCCGCAGTGTGCCAAGTCATCGCCATGTACGACTACACGGCCGCCAACCGCGATGAGCTGAGCTTTTCCAAAGGTCAGCTGATCAACGTCCTGGACAAGACTAACTCTGATTGGTGGAAAGGGGAGACCAACGGCATTACGGGCCTTCTGCCCACCAACTACGTCAAGATGACCACCACCGAGTCGGACCCCAGCCAGCAATGTGAGTAAAACAAGGAGCGTTTGTGTACTGGGAATACCTTTGATAGTGTCATAAGTGATGGTCATTTAGTGCTTGGTTTACTTCAGGCTCAGCAAATTCTCTATATCATTGCAAAAACGACGAGGGTAAATTACAAGGTTAATTTGTAAGGGATCAATGGTAAATACTGGCACATTTGCCATAAAAACACTTCATTTTTTGGTACAGTACTTGCATTAAAGTGATTTATCGTGATAAAATGTGCCAATAAGATTAGACTGGATGTTAATTTAAGCGATTAAGTGAGCGCCCTTATGTTTGCTTGTTTAATATGAAGCAAGTATAACTATAAAGTAAACAAAAAACAGAACCTAATTTGTTTATTAGCTTTCAAATAAATATTAAGTCACTATATATTTGCTTTCAAGTAAATATTAAGTCACTATATATTTTTTAAAAGCTGCTTAGTTTTACCGAGTGCTTTAAAAACAAAACAAGCTAGCTAACAGCTAGCGGTCTCGTGGCGTTAGCTTCATATTGAGTAGACATGAGAGTAATTTAGATTAAAACTTTTTTAATGTTCAGATTAAAAAGTATGGCTAGAATAATTCCCCCTTCAATCACAGCTTCTATTTAAAAAATTGGGGCAAATTATTCACATTTCTGGAATCGGAAGCTAACAGTTACCATTGCAGTGTCCTGGTGGTGCTAGTTTCTACTCTACTGTCCATTAAAGGCCTACTGAAATGAATTTTTTTTATTTAAACGGGGATAGCAGATCCATTCTATGCGTCATACTTGATAATTTCGCGATATTGCCATATTTTTGCTGAGGGATTTAGAAGGGAGAACATCGACGATAAAGTTCGCAACTTTTGGTCGCTGATAAAAAAAGCCTTGCCTGTACCGGAAGTAGCGTGACGTCGCAGGTTGAAAGAAAGGCTCCTCACATTTCCCCATTGTTTACACCAGCAGCGAGAGCGATTCGGACCGAGAAAGCGACGATTACCCCATTAATTTGAGCGAGGATGAAAGATTCGTGGATGAGGAACGTGAGAGTGAAGGACTAGAGTGCAGTGCAGGACGTATCTTTTTTCGCTCTGACCGTAACTTAGTAAAAGGGCTCATTTGATTCCACACTTTCTCCTTATTCTATTGTGGATCACGGATTTCTATTTTAAACCACCTCGGATACTATATCCTCTTGAAAATGAGAGTCGAGAACGCGAAATGGACATTCACAGTGACTTTTATCTCCACGACAATACATCGGTGAAGCACTTTAGCTACGGAGCTAACGTGATAGCATCGTGCTTAAATGCAGATAGAAACAAAAGAAATAAGCTCCTGACTGGAAGGATAGACAGAAGATCAACAATACTACTATCAGGAGACACCGAACCAAACACTGGACCTGTAACCACACGGTTAATGCTGTGCCGCCTGTCGAAGCCTAGCAATGCTGTTGCTAACGACGCCATTGAAGCTAACTTAGCCACGGGACCTCGTCAGAGCTATGATAAACACATTAGCGCTCCACCTACACCAGCCCTCATCTGCTCATCAACACCCGAGCTCACCTGCGTTTCAGCGATCGACGGCGCGACGAAGGACTTCACCCGATCATCGATGCGGTCGGCGGCTAGCGTCGGATAGCGCGTCTGCTATCCAAGTCAAAGTCCTCCTGGTTGTGTTGCTGCAGCCAGCCGCTAATACACCGATCCCACCTACAGCTTTCTTCTTTGCAGTCTCCATTGTTCATTAAACAAATTGCAAAAGATTCACCAACACAGATGTCCAGAATACTGTGGAATTTTGCGATGAAAACAGAGCTGTTTGTATTGTGATACAATGTGTCCGAATACTTCCGTTTCAACCATTGACGTCACGCGCAAATGTCATCATACATGGATGTTTTCAACCGGAAGTTCCCCGGGAAATTTAAAATTGCACTTTATAAGTCAACCCGGCCGTATTGGCATGTTGCAATGTTAAGATTTCATCATTGATATATAAACTATCAGACTGCGTGGTCGGTAGTAGTGGGTTTCAGTAGGCCTTTAAATATATTTGTAATAGTATATTTGATACATTTCATAACATTATAGTAGATTATATTTATTAACAACAACAATGTTAATTTATTGTTTTTCTATCCAGATATTGTCTTTCAAGACACCAAAAAATGAACACATTGGACATGATTAACAGCATTTAATGTATATTATTATGATTATTAATGCATGTGCATGCCCCGCATTAATATTCCGGCTATATTAATGTCTGCTGTCTCTCCCTCATCTGGCTCACCTTCCCCTTCTCCGCTTCATCTCTTCTATGTTTCCTCTGTAGGATGTGGGCTTTCCTCTCCTCTTCCTTCTCCTCCTTCCTCCTTGTTTTCCTCATCTTACCGAAACCCAGAAGTCCAGTCATCTACAAGAACAGCACCAGGCTCACAGGCTTTTTTTTTTAGGACACTTTCTTTGCATTTTCCTTGCTCCTTGGTTTATTTTAATATGTGTAGTGAAGCCTAAAGAAAGAGGTTTTGGTGTGATGTTGCATTCTTTTCACCAGCATATCTTTTGTTGCATCTCTGGCCTTGAAACAGTACCTTACCTAACATTAACTACACCAGTCTTCCTCCATTCAGGCCTATGCAGTCATGATTGGTGCTTTATTTCATTAACAACAACAATGTGCCTCACTTGTTCATTGCTCATGTAAATAAACTCAACCACTTTTAACAATTAAAAAATATTATTTTACCACACCTGTTGTGTTTATGTCATGGGACATTGTAGCGTGTATTGTGTACCTGTGTGTTACAGGGTGTGCTTACCTGATGACCCTTGACACCATGACCCCCCAAGAGAGGAAGAGGCAGGGTTACATCCATGAGCTCATTCACACTGAGGAGACGTACGTGGATGACCTAGAGCTGGTGTTGGAGGTCTGAATGTGTGCACACACAATATTGTATACTAATATACACGTTTCTTGTTGCTACCTACACCATTTTTTATTTTCTTATCTACATAAATTATCTATGTATTTATCTTTTGATATTACTGGTTTTACATTTGATCATAGTCATTTTTGGTCATGGTTTTAACCAAAAAACAACAATATTATTGTTGTTTTTTGAGTAGAAAGGGAAACAATCACTTTCAGTCCAAAAATTTGGAGATGCATGTTTTTCAGTGGATACACAACATAATCAACCTGTGTTTGTTCAAATTATATTTAGGAGCTATTTAATAAAAATGAAGAAAACTATATAGTATTCATATACTGTAATGAAATGTTGATATTTAATGCATGTTTAATGTAAATATGTTTTTATTCTATATAAATATATTTGGTAAAAAAACCCCAAAAAAACGTTTTATTTAAAATACACATTTTCCGTAATCAAAAACACTACAGGAACCCTAACCTAAAATATTTTTTTAAATATCTATATTTTTCACTGTTACTAATAACATTTAATAAAACTTGCTCATCTGCCCATGAGGGATTTTTTTTATTTTGTATGAATTTAAATTAATTATGTAGAACATGCATACTTGAAATAAGATCATTTGTAATCTTAGTCAATATTGATACTTACTTACTTAATTTAAAATTGCTATTTCATATCTACATTATATTAATTTAAATAGCTATTGTTTAAAGTTGGCAAAAAATAATCTGGTCCACATTGCACATGAATTCAACATAATTATGGTCAATTCCATGTAACATGTTAATGCACTTCTATTTTTGATTAATTATCATCAGATTACATTGTAATTGTTTGCTAGATTTTATTCCATTTTATCATAAAAATTCCTCCCCACTTTTGTGGCAATAAAAATCTGTGTTGACAAAGTTTGATGCCTGCGTCTTCTGAGTGCTCTTGTTGTCTCTCAGGTGTTCCACAAGCCCATGTCGGACTCAGGTCGACTTACAGAAGGCGAGATGGGCGTCATCTTTGTAAATTGGAGAGAGTTAATCATGTGTAACACTAAACTACTCAAGTAAGTTCTTAGTATAAGTACTACTACTACTACATCCCAATGTCCACCTTGTAAACGTGTTGCCTTCATGTCTGTGGTCGGTCCTCACAGGGCGCTGCGTGTCCGCAAGAAATTGGGCGGAGAGAACATGCCGGTCCAGCTTATTGGTGACCTGCTGGCATCGGAGCTGACACACATGCAGCCATACATCCGCTTTTGCTCTTGCCAGCTCAACGCTGCCGCCTTACTGCAGAGCAAAACGCACAACCAGCCCGACTTCAAGGACTTCCTTAAAGTAGGACTCTGTTATGTTTTTGTGTAATGTTAAATTTTTATTTTATTTTATGGCAACTAGCAAATCATAACAACTATAAATATGTTACAAATATGCCCTCTAATGGTCAGGGATGAAATCCATCCATCCATTTTCTACTGCTTGTCCCTCTCGGGGCCACTGGGGGGCTGGAGCCTATCCCAGCTGCACTTGGGCAGAAGGTGGGGTACACCCTGGACAAGTCGCCACATCATTGCAGGGCCAACACATTTAACAAACAAGCATTCACACTCACATTCACACACTAGGGCCAATTTAGTGTTGCCAATCAACCTATCCCAGGTGCATGTCTTTGGAGGTGGGAGGAAGCCGGAGTACCCGGTGAGAACTGACGCAGTCACGGGGTGAACAGTCACAACATCTTAATATATGATCTGATCCTCATTGCATAACAATGCAAACCATTCTTCTCCACAACATCTTTAATTTTGGTTATTTCACTTTTTTTTACCAAAAATGGTGTTGAAGAAAAAATACTGCTTGTCTGTACATATATATTCATACATTTGCATATTCATATTGTTTACATGTACACATATAGTGGGTACGGAAAGTATTTAGACCCCTTTAAATTTTTCGGTCTTTGTTTCATTGCAGCCAT